>NC_090021.1:213769710-214073043 GCF_037176765.1 Anolis sagrei | reverse complement strand
AGAATGCTTCTTCAGGGGATGGAAGAGAAGGACCCAAGAAAGTGGGTGTGAGGGAAGTTCAATGATGGGGAATGCCATAGAGCATGCTGCAAATTTGAGCATTACTGCAAAAACTGTCTTGGCTCCCAACCAAAGCTCCACTGCATGCAGCTCACTGGAGAACAAGACCACTTTGAGGAGGTTAACATTGGAAGTCACAACTATGTATATTGGTTGTGTGTTATTTTAGTCGCCCTCCTCTGGACACATCCAGCTTGTCAACATCTCCCTTCAATTGTGGTGCCCAGAATTGGACACAGTATTCCAGGTGTGGTCTAACCAAGGCAGAATAGAGGGGTAGCATGACTTCCCTCGGTCTAGACCAGGGGTCATCAAACTAAAGCCCGAGATACAGCCCTCCAAGGTCATTTACCCAGACTTGAAAGCAAACAATAATAACAACAATAACAATCTTATCAGCCAAAAGCAGGCCCACACTTCCCATTGAATAAGTTTATATTTGTTAAAATTGTTCTTCATTTTAATTATTGTATAGTTTTTCAGTGTTTTTTTGCACTACAAATAAGATGTGCAGTGTGCATAGGAATTCATGTTTTTTGCAAATTATAATATGGCCCTCCAACATTTTGAGGGACTGTGACCTGGCCCTCTGTTTAAAAAGTTTGTGGTTCATGTTTAACTTCTTGTTCACGAGGACTCCCAAGATCTTTTTCACACGTACTGCTCTTGAGACAGGCGTCCCCCATTCTGTATCTTTGCATTTCAAGAAGTGCATTTCAAGAAGTGGAAGAAGTGGAGTAGGTCACCTCTGAGCGTGCAATTGATTATTCTTCAGTATAATTTGAATAGTTATAAGATTATCATATATATATATATATATATATGAGATAGTATAATTCAAATAATTATAAGAATATTATTAGTATTCTCTGATTGAGTTGGCTTTGCTCAAGTTGAAAGAGCTGAACACACCTGACTGAAAACTAGAAATAAAAGTGCACAATTCCTATATCCTTCACAACTTAGACATAAATCAGGCTTGATTTATTTATATTTATCCCACCTATGTGGGACACAAATATAAATATTTTTGAAAAAAAATTAAACAGTTTGCACTGTTAAAAGCATTAATATTAAAATGTAATAAGCACATTATATAAATCTTAAAATCCCAGTCACACAATCCCAGCATGTAAAAGCCCAACCGTCATCTGTTTATCCTGGCTATTTAAAAAATGCAAACAGTTGATTTTGTTATATAGCCTCCTATAGAAAATGGTCTAACATTTATTTCAGGCTTTGTGATGTTGTTGTTATGAAGGAATGTTGCAGTAACTGTACAGCTGTTGGCCGGTCAAACTGATTCCTGTGTGGGAAATGATAAAAAAGAAAGGGAAAATAAGACTTGTTTTTCTCAGCAGCCATGGATTTAAACTCCTGTAATATACTTGGTTTTTAAACTTATTTGTGTTTCTATCTTGTCCCAACAGAATAATTTCTAGGCAAAGAAGTATCCAACTTATTGTATGCAGTGCCTCAACCGATTAAATAACAGATTGGACATTGAGATTTACTTAAAAGTAGACGGAAACATAACATTTCATGACATTATGAATTTGAAATATATTATAAAATACATGGAAGGCCAGAAAGCAACAAAAAACATTAACTTATTTAGGGTGGAGGCTTCAGAGAGGTATGGCATTAACACCACTGATTCCTAATTTTGTCTGTTCATTCCAAATTATGTGGTCTAAATAAAAGATTCTTAAACTTTTTACACTCGTGGCCCCTTTCTGGCCAATACATTTTATCATGACCCCAGATTTATAGGTCTCTAAAATAGAAATAAAAATCAAACATTTACAGATAGGAAAACAGATAAGAAAAGACTAATTTTCCTTTTTATGGAGTACAAGTGAAGCATTGTTTGCAGAGTCCACTGTAAACACAATATATTGTTGCTTACAGATTTCTGTAAATGGGTAGCATTTAGGCCTCTTCTACACTGCCACACAATTCAGATTATCAAAGCAGATAATCCAGATTATCTGCTTTGAACTGGATTATATGAGTCTACACTACCATGTAATCCATGGTATTACATGGTAGTAATACCATGTATTACTACCATGGTATTACTACCATGTAATACCATGGTAGTATTACATGATAATACTACCATGTAATACCATGGTAGTGAAGACTCATATAATCCAGTTCAAAGCAGATAATCTGGATTTTATATGGCAGTGTAGAAGGGGCCTAAAAAAGCCCCTTAAATTTGCCTACTGGGGACAGATTGGTATGTGAATATGGAAGAGTGGATGTTAAATTCTACAATAATTAAAATGAGATACTTTCTCAGTTCCTTCTAGAGGTTCCAAAAATTGTAAAACATTTGATCTTTTGCATGCAAAGGATTTAGTCTATAAGAGCACTACAATATCCTTCCTCCTGCACCTTCTAGGAACTGATTGACATAGGCCCCTTCTACACAGCTCTATAAAATCCAGATTATTTGCTTTGAACTGGATTATATGGCAGTGTACTCAGATAATCCAGTTTAAAGCAGATAATGTGGATTATCTGTCTTGATATTATGGATTATGTAACAGTGTAGAATGGTCCTTCTACACTATCATACAGTTCAGATTATCAAAGTAGATAATCGACATGATCTGATTTGAATTGGATTGAGTTTACACTGCCATATAATCTGGTTACACTGCATATATCAAATAATCTGGATTTTATTTGACAGTGTAGAAGGGGGCCTTAGGGCCCTTTCACACTGCCATATAACCCAGAATATAAAGGCAGATAATCCACAATATCTGCTTTGAACTGGATAATCTGAGGCTACATTGCCATATAATCCAGTTCAATGTGGATTATATACAGCTGTGTGGAAGGAGCCTTAATCTCACATTTTAAGGGGAGAAAGACACTGATTTTCTCTCAGCATTGATAATAACTTACCTGGTTAAACACAGATGAACAAAATCTGTTGCCTTTTTTGAGCAATGCCTGGGTAGTGAAGGCATAAGTCCTCTGTGAGCACCAATATAAAACATGGCAGCGATCCTGTCCATGGAAGCCAATGGTGGCTTTCCTGTAGCCATCTCAAAAACAGTACAGCCAATGCTCCAAATATCTGATTTTCTTCCATAGCCAGATTCATTGATCACTTCTGGTGCCATCCAATAAGGAGTGCCATGGACTGATTTGAGTGGTTCGCTGTGCGTATTCGTTAGGCTTACACATGCTAAGCGCTTGGCACATCCGAAGTCTATCAGCTTGATAACACCATTGGGCATAAGCATAATGTTGTTGCCTTTAATATCTCTGTGGACGACACTATTTTCATGCAAATAGGCAACCCCTTGTACAATCTGTTGGCTGTATTTGCAAAAGACCATTTCGGGCAATGGCCCAAAACGATGAATGATACTGGAAATTGAACCCCCAGGAACAAACTCCATAAAGATGCTCACTATGCTATCTTCCAAACTTGTCCCCAAATAACCTACAATGTTGATGTGTGTTAGATTTTTCAATATCTCAACTTCTTCTTGAAGTTTCTGGTACTCTTTTTCATTCCCAGTTTGGTCATGGATATTCAGTGGTACTTGCTTCACAGCAATCAGGTGCCCTTGGCTGGTAAGTCCACAATAGACCTAGAAATCAAAACGTTTCATAGGAGATGTGAACTAGGAACAAAGCTCAAGCATTTTAGCATTGGAAATCAAAGCAGTTCCCAAACATGGACCAGTGTAACTCAAACCTGTTGTTATACACAACCTTTGCTGGAGCAAATTGAGTAATTAGCCAAATATTCAGAAATATTGGGTCGCTATGTAATCTAGACCAAAAAAGGGAGCATTTTATTTTTTCCCCTCCCCATGTACTGGAAGGCCAATGTATAAACTAATATGCTTGAATTCCAGCTCAATATTATGATAGAACTGAACTGGAAGAGAAAAGACCATGTTTGCATCAATAAGAGACACAGGGAGAATTTTACCATGCCAAAATAATTCAAGCATGAATCAGAGGCCCAGCTGGTATTGCAAAAGTCTGCTTCATTTCTCCTCTCCTCATACAGAAAATAGAGGGGGGGGGGGGAGTTCTTCCCCTTTTGTGATACCTTCAAAATTTTATTTGGGTATGAGTCACTTTCCTTTTTAAAGTGATATGCCAGATGCTATATTAATGGGAAAATATATATTACAGTGACAGGATTTTTTTTAACATGAATGTTCCAGTGTTTAAATCAGGGAATATAAGGACACCCAATATTTTTCCTTTGACAGTCCTCTGTAAAGTCCTCTGTAATTACAACTCTTGATGCTTTTGAGGATCAAAATGCAATTAAGACTGATGCAAGTATCCTTCTGTCACATATTAAAATATTTTTTTTAAAAAACACAAGGATATTGTGAACAATTTGAACGAAGAGGTGTATGTTGTGTTCAGTACGTATTTATGCTTTCCAAACATATATTAACATGTTGTACCTACATGTTAATAATTAACAGTTTTAATCACAGTCTGCATTTGGACCTTGTGATCTATTTTTGTATGCCATCTTGAGAAGATTGTGTCTAGAAAGACAATGTATGTTCAGAATGTGTTAAATTACTCTCCTCTCTTATCAAGAAATCAGATCCCACAATAATATGAAGTATATAAAATATATGAATTATTATCTGTAAATATACGCACATTGGATTTTTTTCTTGTTACCTTCAAAGTAACCTTCCATTAATCTCATTTAAATGTTTAAAAACAATGCTTTTGGGTTTGGAAAGATTAGCTATTTACAAGTAACTTTGCCCTGGGGATGCCCGACTGTATTTACTCAGTCTTCAAGGAGGCTCTTTCTGTGTCCACAGAGCACACCTCTGGGCAGCTAAATCAGGCAATTCCAATTGGATAGTCTCCCAAGAGAGTCTGCCTCCAGGGGCAAACCAAGAATGGGCAACTTGGAAGTCCCTGAACAGACTCAGAAGCGGAGTGGGCAGGTCAAAAGACAACCTGGCGAAATGAAACTACCTCAAAGAATCCTTCACCTTGTGCAATCGTGGAGCAGAATAAACAACTCTGCACCTTTATGCTTGTCCACAATGCCCTGACTCATGTACAGAAGAAGAATTGTTTAAATCTACAGACAATGCAGTCGCTGTTGCCCCGTTTTGGTCAAAAATTATTTAGCCGCTTGTCCTCCTTCTATTTTTATCAGTTTTATACTTTTGTATGCAATGCTTTTGACACAAAATAAATAAATCTCATTGTGGCAACCAGACTGATTGATAACTGGAAAATTGAGGAAGAAAACATGGAGGCAGTAACAGGTGTGAAAATTATTGCAGCCAGTAAATCAGAAGACGTTTACTTCTTGGGAGGAGAGAAATGACCAATCTCAATAAAATAGTGAAGAACAGAGACATCACACTGGCAACGAAGATCTGCATTGTTAAAGCCATTGCTGTACCATAGTAACCTATGGATGTGAGAGCTGGACCATAAGAAAGGCTGAGTGAAGGAACATAGACGCCTTTGAACTGTGGTGTTGAAGGAAAATTCTGAGAGTGCCTTGGACCACGAGAAGATCCAACCAGTCCATACTTCAGGAAATAAATCCCGGCTGCTCATTGGAGGGAAGGATATTAGAGACAAAGATGAAGTACTTTGTCCACATAATGAGAAGACAGGAAAGATTGGAGAAAACAATGATGCTGGGGAAAATGGAAGGAAAAAGGAAGAGGGGCCGACCAAGGGCAAGATGGATGTATGGCATCCGTGAAGTGACTGGATTGACCATGAAGGAGCTGGGGGTGGTGACGGCTGACAGGGAGCTCTGGCGTGGGCTGGTCTATGAAGTCACGAAGAGTTGGAAGCGATTGAATGAATAAACAACAACAACAAGCAGCACTTTTTGTCCATCAGCCAGCACCTCCTTTGTCCAGCTGGCATTGGCCCATCAGGACCCATTATCCACTCATCAAACTGCATTCCAGTCACCCAGTTTCTGAGAATGACTCTCTTTCTGCCTTTCTCTCTCTTTCACACACATACTGCACATGTGACTTACTGTGCCATAGGCTCCTTTTCCAAGGATTTCACCTTTGGTCCACAGGACGGAATCTTCATTAGTTAAACTGTTTTCTGAAAATGCAGCCATATTTTGAAATGTGTGTTCTCTACTGGGTTCCAGGAAATCTGGCCAGGTGTGCTGTACAATGTAGCAGAAAAAAGCACATAACATACTGAAAGAGGAGCAGTACAAAACTAGAATAGAAATGTTGTAACTTCATCTGAAACTAGTAAAGTTTATGTCATGTGGAATGAAAACATAAAATATGAAAAAAAAATTGATCCACACAACAGCTTGGTGATAGTCATTGCTACTATTTAAATTAAATTGAACTAATTGACAAGAAGTGGTAATAATTACAGGCTTAAATACTACTGGGCCTATGAAGTACTATTTCCAAAATCATCACCATCATCTAAATGGAAACTTCCATAGACAGAAATTATCTCTTCCTAGAGACAAATAAAAGAAGATGGCTATTGCCTTCATGCCCTGCTTGTCACAAAGACATCTGGCCATATGCAGCATTATGTGAACATTATTTTGATTCAGCAAGGAAATTTTTAATATCCTATTACTAAAGCTGACTAAAGAAATGGTAAATAACAAGGAGTTGAGAACTAGTTCTCCAGGTCCAAATGCAACATATTATGTATATTAGAATGCCCTCCACTATTGCGTTGTTAAATAAAGGGTTTTTTTCCCCATGTCAGGAGTGACTTGAGAAACTGCAAGTCACTTCAGGTGTGAGAGAATGGAACAGCTGTGATTATGTGAACATTATTTTGATTCAGCAAGGCAATGCTTAATATCCTATTGCTACCTAGAATCAGAAAACTAAGATGACAAGTGCATGAGCTGCCCAAGACTGACTTAAGAAATGGTAAATAACAAGAAGTTGAGATCTAGTTCTCCAGGTCCAAATGCAACATACTATGAATATCAGAATACCCTCCACTATTGCATTATTAAATAAAGGTTTTTTTTTTCTGTGTCAGGAGCAACTTTAGAAATTGCAAGTCGCTTCTAGTGTGAGAGAATTGGCCGTCTGCAAGAATGTTGCCCAGGGGATGCCCGGATGTTTTACCATCCTGTGGGAGGCTTCTCTCATATCCCGGCATGAGAAGCTGGAGCTGACAGACAGGAGCTCACCCCGCTCCTTTCGGTCAGCAGTCCTGCCAGCTCTCGGAAATGGAGTTTACAGAAAGACAACCCAGAGGTGTTTTCTTGATTATCTCCCATTGCACAACCAACAGTTAACATATAAGAACTTACTCTCCTTTTTCTTTCAATTGCTGTACCATCTTCTTTACTTTCTGCATCTCCACTGGATACTTGTTTTTTTGAATTCTTGGCAACTGCTCTTGTACAGTTGCTATCTGCACTTCCAAGAGAGAGTAGTTCAGTGACTGAGCAACAAAATAAGTCTTCTGTTACTTCACTTTTTTCACAGGGCAGGATATTTGAATATGTCTCGGAAATGGAGTCTGCAGAATGCCAAGTCTGTTGAGGTGATACATTTACTAAGCTGGTGTTCTCAGGTGGAAGGTTTTGTGCAGGTGACTTTGCTGCCTCTGGGAAAGACAACCCAGAGGGGTTTTCTTGATTATCTCCATAGCACAAGTCTTGCTTTGCTTTCGCTTCCTCAAGGCACACGGAACTTACTTCAGTTCCTACCTCCCTTATGTTTCTGCTTTCCCCTAAATCCATATATTCATTGGTATCTTTCACGTAGCTTAAAAAAGGAGCGTATTCTGCATGGACTTTAATCTCTGGCCAGAGGAATTCCTGAGCATTGGTAACACGTGTTTTGTTAACAACCACATCTGACATGTTTTCCAGTGAGACTTCTTCAATAGTTGACAAGTTTGAATGTGGAAGGACTTCATTCTGTTTAGCAGATCTTGGCAATTCAGTGGAAGTCAGAGCTTGCCGATGAACATCTTCAGAAATGTTCCCTTCAGTCTCTGTTGGCCCTCTTTCACATGAGATTATTGCATTGTTATCCTTTGCAAGAGAGCTGCCTTCCACTTCAGATGTCTCTTTGGACACCAAATATTCCTTCTTCTGTTTGGTGCCAAAGGAGATCTTGTGTGGCTTTGGGTATGTTTTCTTTGGGGAGTTTCTTTTTCCATTGCTTGTCTTTCCACTGAAATTGTTAGATTTGTGTTTTCTTACATTGCGCCTCCCAGTCGGAGCAGAATGCACACTCCTGCAGGACAGGTTTTCATGTCTGGCGGGTTCACGGGTGTATACTGGAGTCCCAAACATTTCATAAATGCCAGGACCTTTGTCACCTGTATTTATTTCCTTGAACATGTCACTGTATTTCAGATCCATTGAGTCTTTTGCTGAATGTGCTTGTCTGATGGGAGAAGGAGCATTGCTTTCCCCTGAAGTTACAGAGGTATTGGAAATAGAAGGAAGTCTCTGCTTTAGGGATTTCTGACTGCTCTGGTTGAAGTGGTGCTTCGTCTGCTCAGGGTGCTTTTTCTTAAACTTTGACAAAATTCCAGTGTCTTCAGAAGAAAATCCCAGAGAATAGGAAATTGAATTCTTTATCTTTTTAGTCTGGCATTGGATAGAACTTCTGCCCAAAACAATAAAGTCTTGAGACATCTTGACACCCACTTTCGTTTTTAAAGCAGTGTCTGTTTTGCTGCAGTTCACTCTATTTCTGTCATTGTCTTTGTGAGCAAATATGTTGAAGCTTTGGCTTAAGTTGGATGGCCTGTTCTTTCTTGGTGCAGAGTGCATGGAAGCTTGGGTTGATCTGCTGCATCCATATATAATATTAACAACGGGAGCCAATTCAGTAATATTGCTCTCATTGGCTTGAGATGCTGGAACTTTCACATCAGCCAATGTACAACTCCTGCTTTCAGGTTGTTCAAGATTCATTAAAGCATTAGGAACAGCAGTCACCAACACAGGCTGTTCTATCAAGGTTTGTAAGCTTGAATCTCCATCATCAGTTCCATGCTCAATAGACATATCATTATTTACACTTATAATATGATCAGGTTTCACTTCTATGTTACTTACATGCATTTGAGGGCTACCCCTCTTTGTTAAATTATTTTTCCAGTTCTTGACCTTCAAAATCTCTGGATGTTTTGAAGGGCAATAATGTTCACATTCTTCATCTGATATTGGCACTATTTCATTTAGGCTGAAATAAGGATTGGAATTATCTAAACTGTGGCCTATGTATATAACACTTACGTTCTCAGTGGTTACTAAAATATTTTGTGTTTTGATGCTGTGGTCTTCAATTTTTATATCTGCATCCAAATGGTTTTCAGTGTCTTGCCCTCCAGGGTAACCAGAGGTAATATCGCAATTATCCTGATTGAATACATGTGAATATCGAGTCAATGAGAGAGCTTCAGTCACAGCGCTGGGAACTGGCTTTTCAGACTGGTCTTTTTGCCTCTGGTTATCTGACTGGGGATCAATATGTTTTGCAGGACAAGAACCAGAGTCTGAAGTACATGGAAACTCATCACTATCAGTCTTTTTCTTGGCATTCTCTTTTAGAAGAGGAAGATGCACCATTTCGTCTCTGGTGTCAGAGTCTAAGCTGTAGATTAAAGAAAATAAACAAATGAATCATTATTTACATTTGAGGTTGTTAATTTAAGCATGGATACTACTTGATAAGAGTTGTGGTGAGACTCAGTTTTTTGGAGTATGCAAGGAATCAGTTAATGTGTGTGTGTCAACTTTAAAATAAGAAGCATGAAGCTGACTGGTCGGGCAATGCCTGGGGAGCAGACTAAGCCTGGGACTTTTGGATACTGTTACATTTTTGTTCTGTCTTGAGCTATGTGAGTTCAGAGAGAGAGACAGTTTTGAAGAGAGAAGCAGAGAGAGAGAGAGAGAGATTGGAGTGTACCCTTGCTTCATGAGCTGCTGAAGGAGTTTATTCAAATAGACAAAGGAAGACTATTTTAAACCTCTCATAAAAGGACATTATATGAGTTGATGCAACTGATCACATTGTACATATGTTGTTCTGAATTTACGAAGACTAAACTACTTGTTCTTTATTGTTCACCTGCGTGGCATATTTTCTTTCTCTGGCAAGGCAGTGTGTGGGCTGATCAGACGTGAACTATTTGTGGGTTTTTTTACATATGCCACAAGCCTCACTTCTGAGGCTTGCAACAGATCTATGCATTTAGAAATGCGAGCCATATTTAACATGGAAGCATTTGTTAACCATATTTAGGCAAAGATGGGGAACAGTTTTTAGGATGAAGGGGCATAACACTGACAGGCAGGCGTTTATTAATTTTGCCTACTTGCAGATACGGCTTTATAAAACAAGAACACATAACTATGCAAAACATCAGTAGCAGCACAAGTCAAGATGGTAAGCATCTGAAAACAATATCAAACTAAATATAATTCAATACGTTTTATTGATCATTCAAGAGGGGCATCAACTACGTAAGATTCTTGTTGGGCCAAGCTTTTCTAATCACCTCAAAGGTTCCACCCCACCCCCCCACCCCCACCCCACTTAGTTTAGGGAGCTTGCTCTCCTGTTCCGGGACCCATCGGCAAGCATACCATATCTGTTTACTGTTTAATCTTTAAAAGTCAATAAAATGTCACTGGGAAAACTGAAATCCAAAATCTATATTAGGTTAATGTTGAAGGGCTTGGAGTATCCCATTCATATGTTTGGGTTGTTTTATTATCAGCTACTTATCTCTATGCTATGTTGCAAACTAAGTTTTAAAATTTCCTGCAAATTCCAAAGATTTTTGCCATGTAACATGGGAGTAGTGCTGTTTGGGAACAACAGTTTTAATGAACCATAATGTTTAAGAAATTAGTTCAGTTGTCATTGGATCCCACTTACTGTGCAAAACCATTTTAATGGACTCTTTGGCATACTACATATTTGGATACACTTCCAATTTTACATGAAAAACAGCATTTATTTTGGCTGATCTCCCACATCAGACCATTTTGCTGCCTGACTTATTTGGATAGCGATCAGTAGCTTTCATTAGGTCAAATTTGGTCTTATAGACTAACATGGGTTGGGCTTTAACACAGCAGGTTAACCACCAGCTGTAGTCAATCTTGCCAATCAAAAAGTTGAGAGTTTGAAGCTTGAATTAGGGTGAGCTCCTGGCCTTTAGCCCAGCTTCTGCCTACCTAGCAGTTCGAAAACAAATGTGAGTAGATAAGCAGGTACTGCTTTAAAAGCAGGAGGTATTTAAGGCACTCATAAGGAAATGCCATAAAAATGCCAGTGATTCAATCAAGGAGGAAGTTTACAAACAAAGCTCTTTGGCAGGGAAGATGGCGTGACAGCACACACATACCTCATTAATGGCCGGAACCGACCATAGCCTCCAAAATGCCAAAGATGGGAAAGCCTATGTGTACCTCTATCTATGTACAGTTGTCTGCCTTGTTAGTGTATAATGGCATTGGATATGTGCCATATATGTGTTCTGTGATACGCTCTGAGTCCCCTTCGGGGTGAGAAAGGCAGAATATAAATACTGTAAATAAGTAAATAAATACACATACTTCACAAGGTTGCAGAGGATAAAATATATGGTGTGATCCACATACTCATTTATTTCCTAAGAACTTGACAAGATATTTGCATACTGCATTTTTATAGTGGTTGACAAGACACTTAATCATTTTGACAGTTTCTCTCCACACAATGTATTCTGGCATCTCATAGTTAATGTTGATATTATATCACAATGGAAAATCACCAGCATTTATTTGCTAGCTTACGGATTCTAATTTTTCTAAAACAAAGTAAGCCTAAACTGTGTATTGTGATTTGATATTCTGTATTAGCCACCTGTCATTCACCAATATATAACACAGTTCCTCCTTTCAGCCATTATATTTGTGCTTTGACAACAATACTCTGAAATCGAAGACTTAGGTGGTTTTACTTACATTGCAATAAATAATGGCTCTCTTGCTGTGTTTTCAGACAGACTAGCATATGGCTAAAGAATGGGCTATTTAGCTGAGAATTTGGGCATATGGTGCTTTCAGCATCTGCCTGCTGCGGGGCTCCTATTACATTGACAGTATAACAAGGATGTGCTGAAACTTATTCTAGATCTTCAGTTGATCTGTGTGTCCTTTTTAACATATGTGTAAAGAAAATGAATTGACATACCCAGAAGTTCAATACACATTACATTTGGATGTACAGGTATACCTCAGTTAACTATGTACATAGGTCCCTGAGCAGTACTTATTAAACGGAGAATTTGGTATGGGAGCGAGAATAACACACAAAAAATAAAGTTAGACGAGTCTTGCATAATGAAACATAAATAAAAGTCCTGTAAACATTGGTGGTAGTACACTCCAGTTTCACTCCACTTCCAAATAACAAGATCTAATTGGCCAACATTTAAATAAACAGAAAATGTTCATGGCCCTCCTGCTGTGCTATGAAAACACCTTCCCACCGCCGGGCTGTGTAGTGCTTTACATTGCCCCCCCCCCCCCCCCCGGTTGCATTAATGAAGAGAGAAAAGTGAGCAACCATTTATGACAAATACCTTGAGAAAATAAAAATTAAAACCTGAAATATTTCTTTGAAGTGAACATCTAGGGCTGTATTTCAAGCACAAGTAGAAAAGTAGAAGAAAAATTTTCCTTATGTAAGTATTTAAAGTAGTGTGGCTGTCTTAATTGTATCAGCTCAGTCTGGGTGATTCTCTGTGATTTGTTTAGAAATACAGCCGTTTCTCCTATGTGTGGTGATCAGACACAAAGAGATTTCTAATTGCAAAGCCAATAATGTACAGTGCTATTTAATAATATTTCATACCAAGAGGGTTACAAATTACGACAGTCATTCCTTCGCATAGGAACTCTATGAAAGTGAAAAAATTTATACGTCTTCTGGCATAACTCCATGGGCAACTTCCACTGAAAAGCAGCTAATACAGCATACATAAAATGATTATATGTTTTTTTTTAATGTTTTACTAATGCTGTAATCCACCTTGAGCCATGAAGAGAGGCAGGCAGAAATAATAGTATTAATAATAATAATAATAATAATAATAATAATAATAATAATGGGATCTGCACGCATTATTCGCCGATACATCACACAGTCCTAGACACTTGGAAAGTGTCCGACGTGTGATCCAATATAACAGCCAGTGTAGTGATCTTGCTTGCTGTGTACTAATTTTGTTGTATTTCTAATAATAATAATAATAATAATAATACATAGGCAATATAATGGGTGGTCCCACTTTATTAGGGGTAGAAGAAATTACTAACTTGAAAATGTTGCCCTATAGTTCCAAAGATATCCCAGCTAGCATATCATCCCACACTTGCTACGGATCCTGGAAGTTGCAATTGTGAAAAGCCACATTTCCAAGTTTGGAGGAATGGGGTATAATATTTTTTTGAAAGAGAAGCTAAAGCAATTCATCCATACTTGATACTAACCTCCAGTCAACACTGATATTTTTTATGCAATTTGTGCTGTGATTGTACACAAATTTTGCACAATTTGTATATAGCCATACAATTAACGTGCATAGCCATACAGTTAACATAGCCATATAGTTATTGTGAATGGCTATGCACAAGCAATATGGTGCCTTCTTCAAAAGTCAGAGAAGCCTGAAATAGAAATAGGAGAATGAACCTTTCAGCACATTTAAGACTGATCTAATTTGTTTAACACGAACAGACAGGTGTTTCAATCCATTCCCTTGTTTGTATTCACAGCTCCAATATTGTACACCAGCTGTATTTGAGGAAAAGATTAAATAAATCTTTTGATCTTAAGGATGTTGGTAGATTCCCTTCCCCTTCTGTCTCTCCTTTGTCCTCACGTGTGTCACCTGTAATTTGCTGCTGTTCCTGGAAAGGAAGGGGAAGAGAATCAAACTTACCTAGACTGTTATCCTTCCAGCATCATCTGTCCAAACAATGAAGAGACCCCATGTATGTCGTCCTGTGCTTGCTCGCAGAGGCAGCTCTCTTATTTCCTTTGAAGATTTCCCTGTTCCTTAACACATCCCCCTCTGGTGTCCAGAGCTGCATTGAGACTGTTTTGTTTACAGGCTGTCACCAAGGGAACTGTCCTCTGGGCATTTAGTACAGCGAATTATCAATCATTTCGGCTCAGCTGACTGGGAACACAAATAAGGAACCAACTCGAACTACTTCATTGCACCCATCAAAATACTTTGAAGATTGGAGTCAAAGTCAATCATACATATAAAGCGTACTTTCAGAATGTGATATGCTTGTCTTGTTCTCTCGGTAACCCTGTGAATTGTTTGCAGGAGGGCATTCAATCTCCTGCAGTAACAAACATTGGTACAAGGCCAACACATTTGTGATGGTATAAGTATTTGTTGATCACAATGTGTCATAGTTCACCAAAGTTTGTGCTATCATAAATGAATGTGAAATACATAATTCAACTAAAAATGGTTGAGATAAAAAAGTTGCAGAAAATAATAATCATAATTACTATTAACATAATTTATATCCATAGTCAGGATGCATATGTGTCACATGCAGTAGAGTGTGGCACTATAGTATATGGATTGGTGGGGAGCTTCAGATGTGGCATGCAGTTGCGTCCATGTCCTGTTGGCAGACTTCCCAAAGCAAGTGGTTCAACTCTGTGTGAACAGGATGCTTGACTTAACAGTCCTTTGGTTTAATCCAGCATGGCTTTCTTGTGTTCTTAAATCAAACTAAAGATTACGCCAGTAAGTAACATGTTATAGAGTTGTAAAAGAACTCTCAGAAAATTAAAGGGAAAATGTAGTTTATATAGCAGCTCTGTTTTCAAAAGAGTGAAGGCCATCTTGCTGGTCGAGGTAAAGAGCAGCAAGGTAGATTCCTTGCTGGAAGAAATCCCACACTTCTTAGCTACATAAAAGCAAGTTGAAATATGTTAATAGACAAAAGAAGGCAAAAGGAACTCCTATACTTGTATTGGTGGCGAATATAAAATCACTATAGTAAAGGTAAAGGTCCAGTCATGTCCGACTCTGGGGTGTGGTGCTCATCTCCATTTCTAAGCTGAAGAGCCGGCGTTGGCTGTAGACACCTCCAAGGTCATGTCATTACTATACCATTCTAATATTTCTTATAGACCCATGAATCTTATCAGAATGTATCCTAGTTTTAAAAAGATGCTTCTGTGTTGATCACATTGTCAATATGAAAACAGAACAAAACAATACATGCTTTTAAAATGTATCCTCGATAAACCTGTTCCATAGTCAAGGTCTCTTAATGGAAGGTGGTGACTTTGTTAGAGATTTTTGAGCAGATCCTGGATAGCCACCTTTTAAGAGTGTTTGAAGTATAAATGCCTGCACTAGAAGGGATCTGTGAATTCTTGATTCAACTGGTGCTCACTTGCTATCAATTCTTTCTCAGCATTTTTTTGGTCATAGTATTCTGAAACTGATTTTTGAACAAGAGTTGGCAGAGTTTTAAGAGCAGAGGCTTTACGTAGCTGGGCCCGTGTAGAAACTATCCTATGGCTTTGAGAGTTTAACTATGCCTAAAATCAAAGTCAGAATTGTTTGATACTCCTGGGTTTTGTTCAAAGACGTTGCTACTTTTACTTTCAAATTATTGGAAAACGGAAGAATACATTCAAGATATATATCTCGTTGAATTGATACCTAAAATAATAAAAATAGTAAAATAGTAAATAATAAAATTGTGAAATTATAGAGTAGCAAATAGCAAAATAATAACTACCTCTGAGGATGCTTGCCATAGATGCAGGTGAAACGTCAGGAGAGAATGCCTCTAGAACATGGCCATATAGCCTGAAAAAACCTACAACAACCCAGTGATTCCGGCCATGAAAGCCTTCAACAAAATAATAAGAATTATAAAATTAAAGGAAAACAACTATCCCAAACACTTTACATATCCCTTGTAAAAATTACCTAAATGCTGAAAATTCTCAGTGGGTTTGCTTGTGAAGTACAAAAATCTATGTTAATATCAGAGTTAGAGCAAAACCCGGTGTCAAGGTGAAATCCAGGCAAAGATATATGGAGTAATCTCCAGTAATTGATGTGGTACTTTCACTGACTGGCAACCTTTTGTGTCAATTGGTTCTTCAGTGAGAGGTCAGCTGAATGTACCCTTGAACTTCAGTCACTATCTTATTTATTACTAGCCGTCCCCTGCCATGCGTTGCTGTGGCCCAGTCTGTGTATATGTCTGATGTGTATGTGTATATATGTGTGTATATATTTGTGTATATATGTATATAACTGGTTTTGTGCATGTGTTGTAATGTGTTTTTTTATTTGGGGGGAGGCTTTTTAAGTCCCTTCTATTGTGTTTTTCAGTGTTTTTATGAGTGATGGTCATTCGTTGGCCTAATAGGTATATTGTGGCCAACTTTGGTGTCAATTCGTCCAGTGGTTTTTGAGTTATGTTAATCCCACCAACGAACATTGCATTTTTATTTATATAGATTCTTGTTCCTTGCACCTTCTCCTTCTGTGTAGCATCCTTGGTGCCTGTACTCTGAGGGTACTATTCTGCGCGTGTGGTGCTTTTTGTCATGGCCTTGGGCCCATACAATAAACTATTTTTTGATTGATAGAAGGGGGTTGGATTTATGGTCTTTGGGAACCCTCACAGTTCTAGGGTTCTGCAACTGAAATCTGGGGAATCAATATCTCCAAGTCCTGATGTATTGAGACAGACCAGCCCCACAGTGCGCACACAATCTATTTCAGAAAGAATATTACTCAATTAGAAATGACTCTGGCCCCTTCCACACTGCTGAATGAAATCCCACATTTTCTGCTTTGAACTGGGTGGCAGTGTGGACTCAGATAACCCAGTTCAAAGCAGATATTGTGGGACTTTCTGCCTTGATATTCTGGGTTATAGGGCTGTGTGGAAGGGCCCTGGGTACACACTGCCATATAATGTGGGATTTTATTCAGCTGTGTGGCATGGGCTGGGGTTCTATGGCTGTGTGGAAAGGCCCTCTTTGGCCAACAGGGGTGTGTGTTTTCAATGAACCTAAGCCCCGCCCACAGTACACAACCGTCCAATGGCGTGCCAGTCCGGTTCCGCGGCGCTTCCGCGTCTCCTTGCTGGCCCTGCTTCTCTCCCATAATTCCTTTCGGGGAGCTGCGGGCTAGCAGCGATTCAAGATGGCGGCGGACAGTGAGGTAAGCTGAGGAGCCTTCCTCTTTCCTTGCCTTCATGTTCTTTCCAAGTCCCTTCTGTGGCCCAGTCCCACTTAACCGCCTTCCTCTCTCCTTAGCCGGAGTCGGAGGTCTTTGAAATCACGGATTTCACCACCGCCTCGGAGTGGGAGAGGTAAGGCGCCCCGTTCCGCTGAACTTTCCCCACAGGGCTCATCACACAGACAGACATGCAAACATAGATGGTCTTCGCAGTTTTCCTCTTTTTAAAAGTATGCTGGTTTTATAGGAATGGTGGTATTTTGCATTCCCAAATGATTTCAGAGGTGCTCCATCCTGTGCAAGTCTTTCCACAACTTGCAATGACTTCTTCAGGTTATGTGTGACTAAGGGTGCGTCTACACTGTATAATTAACACAGTTTTGGCACCCCTTTAAATGACCTGGCTCAATTCTCTGGGATCCTGGGAGCTGCAGTTTGTTGAGGCACCACGGCCCTCTTTGGCAGAGAAGACGAAAGGTCTTCTGGAACTACAGATCCCATGATTCCATAGCCATGGCAATTAAAGGGCTGTCACATTGAATCATAGAGTTGGAAGAGACCTCATGGGCCATCCAATCCAACCCCCTGCCAAGAAGCCGGAATATTGCATTCAAAACACCCCTGACAGATGGCCATCTAGCCTCTGTTTAAAAGCCTCCAAAGAAGCATTAAGTCTACAGTGTAGATTCACCCAGGATTACCTTAATCAAAGAATTGTTGCTGAATATTAGCTAAAAGGTACCAGTTCCTATGATGGAGAACATGCCATGCATACAAAATGAAAGAGCAAAACGATTTTAGTATATGTTTGGTGTCTCTTCCTCTTCTCCACCTTTAGTCAGTTGAAATATGTCAATTGTAAACAGCCCCAAACTTGAAATATAAATCCTTGTGGTTGTCAACTTTTGCTTTGGTTTCCTTATCTTCTGCATTGCTGGATTCTACTAGCCCTCTGGTTTGCAGGTGGCATTGTTAAATGTGATATGTAGAATAGTGTAGACTGGTTTCAAAAATGAAATATGAGAGACCTAACACCTACCCATTACATGAATACCTAGAATAAGACCAAAAGTAAAGCCCTGATTGCTGCCCATCCTGGCACTGGGTGTTTGTGAGCTGATGTCCACAGAATTAACTCTTCTGAGTAAATCTTTTCTTCTGAATAAGCATAATGCCCGAGGTCTGAGCAAGGTAGTGATTGTATCTATAGTGGAGCATATTCTTTGCTTGCAACAGGCTCCTTGTTCTGTTAAAAGAGAGAACTGGTGGATTTGCAGCAAGCAACAGCCTCTTGATTTTCAACCCATTTGCACCAGACTTCCCTAGAAATAGGATACTGTCTTATGCGCAAATACTCAACAATTTAATTTCTGATTTCCAAGTAAGTGTGTTCAGGATTGCAGCATCACTCCATCAGAATGGCTGTCCTATGATCTGTAGCCTTATAGTCTTAAAAGTAGGGAGGAGGAAGCAACTTGTCCATGGCATACCCTAACTTGGCACAGGAAGGGAATGTGATACACACATCATAATGTTAGCTTCAATTGCTCTTATTTTCCATTGATTACTATTATTGTTTAATTAATTGTTCTTCTTTAATCGTTCTATAGTTTTATCAATAAGATGCACAGATTTCAAACATTAGCATCTAGATGCGTTACAGCCTAGTGTTTGGCCTAGTTTGTGAGCCAGTGGTCAGCCCAGTGCATAATCTGCGTTGGAGTGAGAGCCAGAATGTGTGCCTGCTAATTCTCCTTGATCTTTTAACAGATTTCATTATTGTTGAATGTGGTATGCTTCAGGGTAATCCAAAATGGGAATGAAAGATTCTCCTTTGCAGTTTATTTTGTTGAGACATGTATCTTTCCTTTTTGTGGGTTTAGTAGGAGCAATGACCCTGAGAGCTGGGATGTGTCATTATTCTGATGACATTGTGTTCCATTTATCATTTTTGGCAGATCAAGATGGAGTTGTGACTTCATTTAGTGGAGACCTATTATTCTCAGACAAGCATCTGAAACCATTTAAAGTAGTTAGATTGGGCTAGATTAGTTTTGGATAAAATGCATTACATAGGTAACCTTAAAGATCTCCTGTCATTTTAAATAATATAAATATAGCTATTGCATGAAAATAATCTCAAAGTTATAACTTTTATTCATTAGATTTATTTCCAAAGTTGAAGAGGTTTTGAATGACTGGAAGCTTATTGGTGTGTCATCAGGCAAACCTTTGGAAAAGGTAAAAACATATGTTTCTGATTAATTTAGAGACCAATACAACTGCCACAATGCCTTAACTATATAAAAGGGAAATAATGTAAATCAGTAGGAGAACAAGGGGAAAAAAGAAATGAGGGAACAGGAATAGTATTATGTCTCTTACTTAGTAAGAATAGAAAATATTCTGTTGATCAGGGCTAGAGAGCATATTACTCACTAAATGTTTTGGAATTCCGTTTTCTGTCTTACTAAATATGGCATAATGGAAATAATAGTTGGTCTACATCTGTAGGGCAGTAGTTCTCTACCTCTGTGTTGCGGAACTGTATATAAAACTTGCAAATAGTTTTTGAAAGTAGCAATGGAATTATATGTATCACTGTTCATGTGAGACATGCATTAAAGTATATTGCAGATTATTTTACCAAAATATAATTAATGTAAGTTCTGTTTAATATGCAGGGTGCATATACCACTGAAACATGGGAGGAAAAATCGGATGAGATTGCTTTTGCGGATTTTCGTTTCTCTGTTACACACCATTACCTTGTGCAAGAATCAAATGACAAGGATTCAAAAGAAGAGCTAGTGGAAGGTAGACATGTCTAAAGCTGAAATAATCTTGAATTAATAGCTTCTGTTTATTATTGCCGTTTTGTTGTTATTTTGAGGCACATCAGTTCTTTACTTTCCTAGAAACACTGTTGTGTAAACACAAGTGGGTTATTTTTAATCTACAGAATCTTTTTGATATAGGAGTTTGATTTTCTGGTGTTTTAAAGTGACATAAGACAGTAAAAGAACTTGAATTTCATCATCCGGTCTTCTGTTCCATTTTGGTGTTATCATTAAAAGGAATCTACCTCAGGTTCAGGTTGTAATAACAAGATATTATATAAAAGCTATTTTGAGGATTGCTAATTCTTTAAAATAGTCTTCAAGTCAAGAGAGTGAATGTAAATGTTTGTTTAGAGACTGGATGGTTCCTGTTATTCAGGTCTTATAGGTGTGGTGAAATAACAATCCACTTCAGAAATATGACTTCTGTAACATATGACATACTTGAGTACATACAGATCTGAGAATTACTAGAGAATATCTTAATCTGCATCAATACACAATACATTTTTTCATGGTTATTTCTTTGTAGTGTTGAGATTTTTCTTTTGAGTATACATGTTTTGTTAGGCTTTCTCCAGGGTAAAAAAAGGTTAAAATTGCAGTCTTTGCAAGCTGACGTATGCATGTTTTGTTAGGAAACCTTTCTCCAACCAAAAACTGCAGCAGAGCTTACTCATCAGCATGGTTCTTCAACTCTGATCATTATACCACCTTAAACACAGTCTTGTCTGCTTTCAGAAGCTGACTGGGGTCAGGCCTGGTTAATACTTGAAGTAGGCACCCCCAGGATAGATGAGGGATTTGTAGAAAGAGCTGGGGAAAAACCCTTTTAGGAACCTTGGACAGCTGCTGCCGATGATGTCTAGCTATAAGGGAGATTCCTATGTGTCTCAACAACTCAGATGAGTTGTTTTGGATGGGAGGAGTCAAGGAAGTATACTTCCACCAGCCTAATCTTATTCAATTTGAATCCAACTCAGTTTCAATAAACTTGTTTATTAAATGAAAACAATTTTAGTCTGTCCTCTGCTTTGCATCTTACGCATACACATTTTCTACTATTTTTAAATGTGGAAAACTAATGTTTAAAATTTTTAACAGATGTACTTCCAGTTTCGATGCAAGACCTTCTCTGTATGAACAATGATTTTCCTCCCAGAGCTCATTGCCTAGTAAGATGGTATGTTTGTATTTTAATGTATTATATTTTGTTTCTTCACCTAAATTATAGTTGTAGAGCATATGATATGTTGTTAGAGACACACGAACATGCCGTTTGCAGTAGGTTGCATATAGAATTACTAAAGCATCGCAATTCCTAAGGTGATGGAATCCACAGGAATAAAGGGGGCGATACATCGCTAAGTGCTGAGGAGATGGGCTTTATTCTCCATGGGTTTCTTTCCCCCAAAGCCCAACGTGTTTTGGCTTATGTATATATTTCAGTGGCCTTCTTCAGGGGCTGCATTAAAACAAATGATAATAAAATAGGAAAATTAAAATGCACTTGGAACTTTTCTAGCCTGAATAAGCCATTGAAATGCACATGTATGTGATGCATTGGGCTTTTTCTAAAATAAAAACAAAACAAAAAATGAACATCATCTATTGAACACTAGTAGACCCCCCACCCCCGTGGATTCTGATGAGTGTCCTCCAGTATCTGCCTCTTACTTTATGGAAAAAAGCAAAATTTACCCCATAGTTTGTGAACGTGACTTGTTTCAATGAACCCTAGTTAATTGGCTTCGGATACAATAGTAAACATCGATGAACTGTAAATGAAAGCATAGAGGGTGCTGTGCTGAAGGAGAAAAATGAAAAAAAAAATAGAAATAGCCCACAAACTGGGCTTGCACTTTCATAAAACCTGCTGTTGATGACAATACATGCAGTTTTTATAACATCGTCAATATAATAACAATATCAATCCTGTAGAATCACCCAGAGAACAATCTTGTTGGATGGTATTTCATATGGCTAGATGTGTTTTACAAGGTCAGGAAGAAGTACTAGGGCCTGCTGGAGAAAGAACAAATTTATGAAACTCATTCCATGGCCCCCTTCTTATCGCCCTGTTGTTGTATATTTGGTACTGTTCCATTATCTGGGCGGAGGCCAAAAAGGGGGCCTAGATAGAGAAGGAGGGGGTTGAAGGAGTAAAACCATTTACCCCAGTTTTCCTACTAATTCCCCCAACCAATGCCACCATCATGCCATCTTTATGAAATGGGAAATGGAGACGGGAAATAACCAGCAGAGGGTGGAGGGGGGATGGTTTTCCTCCACACCCCCCCCCCCATAGCTCCCCCTTTTGGCCTCTGCCCAAATAATGAAACATTTATTTATTTATTTCGGGTACTTCTACCCCGCCCTTCTCAACCCCCGAGGAGGGACTCAGGGCGGCTTACAGAAAGGCACAACAGTACCATATATTCTTCTGTTTTAAAAATAAAGGGTAAAGTCTTGATCCAAGACGTTGTAAATAAATAAAAAGACACGTTTCTTTAATTTAGGCTTCCCTTGAACAAATGTTCATGGAACATGAACAAGCAATTGAAAGAGAAAATAATTATTCATATGCTAATACCAATGGCAATACAGTGTGTATTTTAGAATTGAATATTTATCCATAATTTTGTTGCTTTTGTTCTAGGTATGGTTTGCGTGAATTTGTAGTTATTGCACCAGCAGCAAATAATGATGCAGTTCTTAGTGAATCCAAGTGTAATCTTCTCTTGAGTTCAGTTTCTATTGCTTTGGGGAACACAGGATGGTGAGTAGCAGTAGTGATATTTGTCTGTTGATGCATATGTAGTTCTGCTGAGAGAAAATATTCAGCTGGCTGTATGAATGAAGAAGCTTCCTGTTTCAAATCTGAGATAGCTGTTGTCTTCTGAACAAAAGAGAAAAAACATGCTTACATAAAGATATATTTATTTATTATCTCATCCAATATCCCTCTAAATATATAGACTATAATCCCAGTTAGAAAATTATCTTTTCAGATTGATGATCCAGATACCTTCTTCATACTTGGGAGAGCAGGACTTTGTGATGTGGAATTATTAGGTCTGGTATTTTAAATGTTCATTAATGGCATTTGTAAATAAATTTTGTCTTGTTGCCATACTGTTTTAAAGTTGAAACAGTTTGAAAAGCGTATATTGGTAACCACATATGTATTGGATATATTCACCTAAATGCAGTATTTTAAATGTTCATTAATGGTATTTGTAAATAAATTTTGTCTTGTTGCCATACTGTTTTAAAGTTGAAACAGTTTGAAAAGTGTATATTGGTAACCACATATGTATTGGATATATTCACCTAAATGCAGTTGACTTTTAATGTGTGGATGTGTTCTGCGAAGCTAAATTTGATTATTTTATATTAATTGAAATCGTGTTTTGTTCTAACATAATCTCAAGAATAATTTGGTCTCCTGGCCAATAGATTTAAAATACAACTAGCTGTACCCGCCACGCGTTGCTGTGGCCAACTTTCCCTACCTCTTTCTTTTTCATCTTCCTTCCCTCCCTCTCTCCTTCCTTCTCTACCTTTTTCCTTCCTCCCCCCTTTTTCTTTCCCATCCCTTTCTCTTCTTTCTTCCTTCTCTACCACCTTCCTTCCTTCTTTCCTTCCTTCCTTCACTCTTTGCTTCCATCCTTCCTTCTCTCTTTCCTTCTTTCTTTCCCTTCCTCTTTCTTTCTTTCTTTCTCTCCATTCTTCCATTCTTCTTTCCTTCCTTCTCTTTTTTTCTATCTTCTCTCCTTCCTTCTATATGTCTTGGCTGGGCACCAGCATGAAGGGAGCCTTGCAGCCCTTGGGCTTCCTGGGCCCAGCATGGGGTGGGCGGGAGCTGCTTGTTGAGGTGGGCCTTGCTCACCTGGTGCTGGCCCCTTCTTTCTGCCGTGGATGCGGGGCGCCTTCCCACCTGTTTGGGATCACATGAAGGGCATCCTGCGGCTGCAGCAGAAAGAAGGGTCCAGTGCTGGGCAAGCAAGGCCCATCTCGGAAAGCGCCTCATGCCAGGCCCAGCAAGGCTGAGGGCTGCAAAGCTCCCTTCCCGTTGGCGCCTAGGCAAGGGAAAGCAAAGCCTGGTGAGCAGTGCTTGCATGGAGCAGCCGCCTGCCCGCCTCACCAGGGGGAAAGAAAGGAGAAGGGGTCTGTGTTTGGTGGGGCCAACAAAGAGGACAGATACTGGGAAGTAAGGAGGGTCCATGCAAGACTCCAGCGTGGTAGAGGAGGGTAGGCCCAAAGTGAAGGAAGGGGCCCTGCTGGGTGGTGGGTGGGAGAGAGAAGAGAGAGACCCCAAATCGGGGGCCTGGGGAAGCCGAGGGTCTGCCTGCCCAGCCCACCAGAGCCTTCCATGCTCTCTGTAGCTGTTTGTTTTTTTCCCCTCATGCAGGAGAGGGGCAGGGCCATGGGAGTCATTTTCGTACATGCGCTGTACCTTATTTTATCGTTTTAGGGTTTTAAAGTTCCTTACATTTTTGGTTGTTTTTTTAAAAAAGTGATTGCCACTCATTGAGTTGTTGGGTGTTTTCTCTCCAAATTTGGTGTCAGTTTGTCCAGTCATTTTTGAGTTATGTTAATCCCACAAACAAACATTGCATTTTTATTTATATACATGGCAAATTATATGATCTGATTGCACTCTATTTGTTAGATAGCTTCTGCTTAAAACATTTTAAATCTTCTGACCATTTTGCAGCCAGGTGCCAGTATTTGTGCAGATTCATCATAAATGGCGAAGAATGTACATAGGAGAGTGTCAAGGTCCTGGAGTCAGGACAGATTTTGAAATGGTTCATCTTCGCAAAGTGCCCAGTCAGTATACTCATTTGTCAGGACTCTTGGACATTTTCAAATCAAAGATTGTAAGTACAACTGTGTGGGTGTATATGCCAAGATTATTTTTACAGAAGCCAGCAAATGCTTCTTATGTCTGTAACTTATATTCAGCCTAGATTTTGCAACATGCCAAAACAGAATGACTAAGCAGCTTTTGGTAGATCATGCAGATGAGATATTCGTGGGATCTGTTCAGATTCATGGGTACATGCAGATATAGCCACAGAAATAATTTAGATCTTGTCAACATAATACAAACTTTGGATGATTATTAATATATGTGTGTCTCCCACAAGCAACATTTTTGAAGCTGAAATGTTCTTCAGCATCTAATTGCAGTCAATAGACCAGCTTTTTGTTACTGTTTTCATATTTACGTGTTAAATATTAGACAGTTTGGTTTGGATGTTTCAAAAAGATAATGATGAATAATTGTTGTTTACATTGGTTCAGTTCAATAAATTATAGCAATATTGAAATTCTCTTTTCAAATTTGTTTTCATGTCCTATTTAGATTTTTTCATGTGTCTTCTAGGGCTGTCCATTAACTCCATTACCTCCGATAAATATAAGTATTAGACTTACATATGTACTTCAGGATTGGCAACAGTATTTCTGGCCTCAACAGCCACCAGGTGAGATATTATAATTTTATTGTATTATAAATATTTGATGTTAGTGGGACTTAGTACATAAAATAATCCAGGTAGAAAGCTGTAATAGCAGCTTTCCACCTCCTGTCCCCTTCTTTGTGTGTGATTAGCTGCTTTTGCAATTGAGAGTTTTAAAACAGTGCTAGATGTAATAAGGCCAAGATGTTGGTATTTTTGAAGCATGTTACTATGCTGGCATGTGAAAGTTCCAGTAGAACAGAGGCATTCTTAAAAGTTTTGAAATGCTTAGTAGTGTTTTCCTATTGACAATGTATAAGTTGATTTTTTAAAGAGAATTCCTTGATCTGTTTGTAAAATTCTTTTCTGATGTAGAACGCCATCCTTTTCTCGAATGTAAATGTAGTTATAAACAGATGATCCCTCAAATAAGGATTGCTTGGATAGCTTCTGAGAGTCATAATGTGATTTTCAAACATGATGCACACACTTTTTGTGACTTTGTGTCTCATTTTCAAAGAGAAGTAGCTTTTTTTGCAGCTGTAGTGGAAGGGGACATTCCTGTATGTCTTCAGGTGCATTGCTTGTTTTTGCTGTTGTGCTGTCATTGCTAAATTGCAGGAGTGCAGTGGCAAACCCGGCAATGAGACCACAAAACTGGGAGAGGGTATCTACAGACTGCATGCTGCCTACCTTTGACTTATTTGGTAAATCGAAACATAATCTATATCAAGTGATGCCTGTTTCTGTGATTCTAAGGAAATTCTGTGTGCTGGAAGAGTTATTTGACCATTTTATTTGCAACTAGGAGATTAAGACTGTTTATGGTGGCTACTTTATCCTTTACTGGATCATATGGATTACTATCTGTTCCAGGATATTGAGCTAAATCCAATTATAGTCTTAACAAGAATAGGGCTATCTAAATGAACTAAACTTGCTAATCAACACCAATTTAAGTCCCGTCAATTTTAATGATCTAACTGAAATTGGGATAAAATTGTATTTAACCCATTGTTTAATAAAATTTTGGTTAAAAATTATTTAGCTACTTGTTCTCCTTCTATTTTTATCAGTTTTATACTTATGTATGCCATGCGTTTGACACAGAATAAATAAACGAATGCTGTTACCCCCCATGCTGATGTAACGTGCACCATGTTTTGCCAATAGATATTGATGCTTTAGTTGGAGGAGAAGTTGGAGGCCTTGAATTTGGAAAGTTGCCATTTGGTGCCTGTGAGGATCCTATCAGGTACGATCTAGTATGATAAATATACAGGCCTTGTAGTCAAATG
The DNA here is from genome assembly GCF_037176765.1 of Anolis sagrei. NCBI lineage: Eukaryota > Metazoa > Chordata > Lepidosauria > Squamata > Anolidae > Anolis > Anolis sagrei. Next base: position 214,046,103 of record NC_090021.1, on the reverse strand, counting down.
AAATTGTCTTTGCTTATTTACAAAGGCCAACTTGCAAGCACTTCGCCATATAGTAGTTCAGTAGTTTTATTCATGTAATTTGTTGTAACTTAACATATAGCAAATATGCGTACAACTTTTCAGATCTGCTTGTTACCCAAAAGAGCAGGTTTTGTGGTACTGCACTTAAAACTTGTATTTTTCCAAGAAATTGAATACTTTTGCCCCTGTGCTGAAATGGAACACTCAGAAACAACATCAACAACAGATGGAACTTTAAGGGAAACTGCTCTAACTTCAGCTGTGCGGTATGTCGCCAGGAGAAGATTTAATTCTTACATCCATGTATTTAAAGGATTAAAGTAAATATACGTGCTTTTTGTTAATGGCATATATACTTACTTTAATCCTTTAAACACACACATGCTATTTGTTAATGGCAGGAACAAAATTGTATTGTAAAGGACTGAAGAGAGAGGAGGAAATATCTCTCCAGTAGTCTTAAGTCTTGAATTTCAGTTTGGGTAGTTCCAGCAGGAAAAGTTTGGTTTGGGATGTTCTCAGTGCTAAACATGTGTAGTGGAGAGATATTTCCTCCTCTCTCTTCAGTCCTTTATGCCCTCTATAAAACTGCTGTTGCATGGTTAGGGAGCCATTCACAATAGTATTTTAGTTATGTTGTAATCCGCCACAAGGTGGGCAAGAAATAAAACAACAACAACAAATTCCACAAAATCCACAGATATGTGATACCTTTATTGGTCAACCAAACTGTCGAAAATACATATATTATGTTGGCATTCAGAGTTTCACTGGCTTCTTCAGAGGTGCCAAAACCATAAAGGAGAAGAAAAGGAATGATGTTAGAATCACAGGCACTGTCTTAACTGTTTTAATTTAAGATAGTCTGGAGATACCTTGAAGCAAGTAGGATAGTCGTCATGTGTGTTCATTTATGCCCTTGAGGATGGGAGAAGGAAAATGCACAAGTTTTCATTCCTGCCACATCTGCAGATAAATTCATCAACTAGATCGAAAGCTTTTAGACATTTCACATAAGTCTAGTTTTGTATCTAAATCATTGCCAGCATTTGTGTCATGATTTTTTAACTTGGTTTAGTAGTGTACTTCCTTCTGTCTTTTTTTTAGTGAACTCCATTTAGCAACTACATGGCCTCATCTAACAGAGGGCATAATTGTAGACAATGATGTTTACTCGTAAGTACATTGCTTTTATTTGTTCTTCTAAGCCAAATATCTAATTAACATGCTTCAAGATTGTGCCCTTTTAAAGAATCCAAGTAACCTAGTTGGCAAGTTTTTGTTACATAATGAGTAGTAAGTACTGTAGTATCCATGTTGGCTTTCTCCCCTATGTGTATATTGTTAATAGGAAACATCATCCAGGAATTCCTTGTTAAAACAAACTATATGAGGCTTTTGTTTGTCACGCAGTGTTTCAGAATCAGAGTATTTGAATGTCTTGAGACATAATTTGAGGTATTCTTCCCCAACTCAGTGGTAGATGAGTGGATATTAACCCTTCGTCTTAAAATGACTCATACCTCCAAAAACCTCTTCCCTGCTGTTTAGATAAATTCTAACCTCAACAATTACAGAAAACAAAATTGACTTATGCTGTATATGACCATTTTTCAAATATTAGAAGGTGGCTTTCTTACTGCTTCTTAACCATTTCTTTTCGAAGTATTGGTTAGCCATTGTATTGGTTTTCATAAGCCTAAAGATCTAAAGCTTTGTTTTTAAAGTCATTTTTTTCCTGTGTCTAGAACATATATTATTGAAATGGTCATGAGTAAGACTTTAGTGAACACACTGTCTGTGTTCATTATTTTATATACACTTTCTTTCCATTTCTTTATTCATTGTGTATTTTCCCTTCTGCTTCTACCTACTTTTTGCTGTTTTAATAATAAACAGAATGTTGGAATTTTTTTTGTTGTTGTGTCAGGAGCGACTTGTGAAACTGCAAGTCGCTTCTGGTATGATAGAATTGGCCGTCTGCAAGGACGTTGCCCAGGGGACGCCTGGATGTTTTGATGTTTTATCATCCTTGTGGGAGGCTTCTCTCATGTCCCTGCATGAGGAGCTGGAGCTGATAGAGGGAGCTCATCTGCGCTCTCCCCGGATTTGAACCTGCAACCTGTTGATCTTCAGTCCTGCCAGCACAGGGGTTTAACCCACTGGGCTACCGGGGACTCCAATATTGGAATGATTTACACCTAGAGCCAAGGTGGGCTATGCATTGCATTTGAGAACTGTTAGATTTGAACTCCCCCAAATCGCTCTCCATTGGGTATGCTAGCTAGCATAGTATGATGGGAGTTGCAGCCCAACAATCTCTGGAGCAGTGTGCTTTGCTCACTCCAGATCTAGAAACAAATTTCTTTTCATGTGCAGTATCTCATCATGAGAAAATGTAGTAGTAATTAAAGGGCCTTGATAGTCAAAATGAAAAATACCGCTAATTCTGAAATATATAAAAGGAAAAAAAACCAAATATTTCATCTTGTGAGCCTGGCTCTGTGCAAGAAATATAGGTTCATTTTGAATTTGCAATGAGATAATTAAAACAGAGCTAGAGTAAGAAAAAAAATAGGTAAATGGATAAAAAAATGAGGATTTGTTTTGTTTATTAATAATATGGAAATATTTGAGGTTGCTAGCTTCAATATTTATGTTTGATGCAGCATTCAACATAACATTTATCTGTTTTTAGAGACTTGGATCCTCTTCAAGCACCTCAGTGGTCCGTAAGAGTTAGAAAAGCAGATAATCCACAGTGCTTATTGAGTAAGTGACCTAAAGTTTATATCTCTTGATTTTTTTCTATTAAGGTTTTTGAGTATTTTCATTAAGAAAGTGTATTATCTTGAATTTACAAGGTTCTCTCATAGGCTTCCATACCGACACTGATATCACGTGACATTGTTGCATTCTGTAGCTTCAGTTAGTGCTTATATGCACTGAAATTTCTGTAGGAATTGTGATTGACCTCTCACACTTTATTTTTTGTCAAGCCATATTAGGCATGCCAGCTAAATTACAATGAAAAACAGAATCTCAGTAGAAAAACTAATCATGTAGTATCTCATCATGGATTTAAATGATTCCCCCTTCCCTGTTCATAGGTGATTTTGTTACTGAATTTTTCAAAGTCTGTCGCCGGAAAGAATCAACTGATGAAATTCTGGGAAGATCAGCATTTGAAGAGGATGGAAAAGGTAGGAGCTTGAAAGGTCATTTTCTTGGTCATTGTGATTGTTGAAGTATGTCAGGTGTACACCGTTGTGGAAGCAAAACCAAGAGAATGGAATGGCAGTATCTGAGTTACTGTTTTAAAACATCTTGATGTAAAACAATTTCCCCTTCCTCAGAAAAATTGTATTTTTATTCCTCCTACATTTAATCCATTTTTTTACTTATTTTCAAGCAAAAATATTTCATCTTGGATTGTCACATTGAATGCTGCCATGAACGTCCAAGTTAGGCAAGGCTCTTGTATGTAGAAGGAGCCATCCTCAGTTGGGTTATTTCCCATTATTGTCCAGGCTCGGCAAGGAATATGTAATACCAGAAGAATAACTTTTCTCTCTGGTTCTGAAGATCCTGGGAATAACTCAGAATAACTTCGAGTTACTTGTAGACTTGTATTTCATTGCTTAAACGTTTAAGGCTTTTTTTGCCTTATTTTAAGTTTAATGGACCTTACTCCTCATATTTGATGAGAGATAACTCAGGTGAGGGTATCTGTTTGTAGAGAAAGTCATAATGTCAATGGTCCCAGTGTTGCAGTTTGACCAGTTTTTGCAGGGTATGCACAGTTACTTTATCATATCTTCTGTAGCGTTTTTCCTGGACAAGCAGCAGATGGCACACTCAGATTTAGCAAAGCAGCCTTTCATTTGTATTCTTTTTTAAGGAGCAGTTAGGAGAAGGTAATGAGGACATAAATGTAGATTACAAATAATTTGTGGTCTTATTTTGCCACATCTTGATATTTATAGATGCCGATATAAGCCATGCTTTGTCAAAGCTCACGGAGCCAGCACCAGTCCCAATCCATAAACTGTCAGTGACAAATATGGTTCACACTGCCAAGAAAAAGATTCGTAAACACAGAGGTATAGATGAGTCACCATTAAATAATGATGTCCTCAATACTATTCTTTTGGTAAGTTAATCTGTTCAATTCCATGGTAGTACTTTATGTTTGAATATACATTCTCGTAAAGCTGAATGCCTTTATCCAGCTTTGGTGTTTCAACTGTACTGTCTTTGAGATAAGGTGATCTTGGTTACACATTCCTTGGTCATTTGCAGATTGCCCAGTTGCAATATACCCTTTTGTGTTGGTGCCCCTAAAATACGCAAGCTTAAGACTGAAAAACATAGTGGGAATTCAAGTGTTTGATACCCTGTTGATATTAAGGGATACTCAGAGGTTGTTGCCAGCAGAAGTTCAGTTATCTCCTTGTTGTTTCTTTAAAAGAAGAGTATTCCTCTTAAGTACATTGGTTGTTCTCTTTTTGCTATTGGTATTGCCATTGTTTTGTTTATTGTGCCTGGTATACTGTGAGCAGCACCTGGTTTTGAGAAGGACTGGTTTTTTTCAATACCTGAGCACTTAAATATCAGAGCATCAAGGATCTAAGTATTTTTAGTAATCATTCATCAGTGGTGTTTTGTTGATGTACCTAATGCCTATGAAAAAATGTCAGGATGGCCATTCTGTTTGAAAGATGACTCTGTGAATTTTCCCCTTAAGTACTTATTCCCCGATGCTGCTGATAAATTAACAGATGTATCTGAAGCCCGAATAAGTACATCGGCAGGAAGCCTTCCTCCCCCAGACAATGAAGACTATGTAAGTTTAAACTGCAGAAGTAAAGAATTGTGTACTACATTTTAATGGCTTAATAAAGGAAAAGCAAAATGCAGATGTACATCTGTGAAGCTATGAATATGAGTCTATTATAACCATTATTTAAAAATAAAAGGATAGTTTTTTTATATGTAAGCTCTTTGCCTTGGTCCTTATATCAGTGATTCTCAACCAGTGGGTCCCCAGATGTTTTGGCCTTCAACTTCCAGAAATCCTAAGAGCTGGTAAACTGGCTGGGATTTCTGGGAGTTGTAGGCCAAAATACCTGGGGACCCACAGGTTGAGAACCATTGCATTATATAATCAAATTTATATGTATTGCCAAAAAATATCAAAATTCTCTTACGATAACATGGTATCCTATTTAGAGATGCATTTTGCAGGTTCAGTAAATGAAGTATATGCTTACTAGCTTTTAGTGTTTGCTTCACAATCTTTTTTCACACATTTTTGTTTTGTCTTAATCCCCCCTCTTACTTGTTTTCTCCTTGTGTTTAGAATCTCTACATTCAGTTCAAATCGGCTCCTTCAGACAGCCTCACTTACAAATTGGCTCTCTGCCTTTGTATGATCAACTTTTACCATGGAGGAGTCAAAGGAGTTGCACATCTCTGGCAGGAATTTGTCTTGGAAATGCGCTTCAGATGGGAAAACAACATCTTCATCCCAGGGTGAGTCTTCCTAATGGCATTTAGTTGTGAAAAATAGTGTGCTTTGGGGTGTGCAGCAACCATAGCTTGTGCTGTGGCCTGTTTTGATGCTTAAAGAGAGCCTCATATTGGTGCTTCCACAGAGACCATCCTGTTTTCAGCACATTAACCTGGCTCCATATAAGACAGTATGACCTATTGTCCCACCCTGGTCATTCCACAGATATATAAACCCATTTTCCTAGTTCCAACAGACTTCACTACCTCTGCTTGCCATAGATGCAGGCGAAACGTCAGGAGAGAATGCCTCTAGAACATGGCCATATAGCCCGAAAAAACCTACAACAACCCAGTATGACCTATTTATGTTTGCTTTTGATGTACCTAATTAAAATGGTCCTTTAAGTTGCCCTGTAAGGAAGATTGGGCTGATAATATTGGTTGTGGCAAAGTGGACTTAGTCTGTACGTCAGCATAAGACACAGGTGTTTGGTCAAAGCATTTACAGCGACATCTTAAAATTGATTTCTGGAGTGTAGCCCAAGAGTTCAATCAATGTTTGTTGTGCAATTGTCCCTATATTCTGCTTCTTCTGAGAACCATATGGGGACCTTATCAGGTAGGAGTTTCCTCTGTAATAATACTAATAACATTAATTTAATTTCTTTTTAGGTTAGCCAGTGGTGCTCCAGATCTGAGATGTTGTTTACTGCATCAGAAACTCCAGGTAAATATTAAAGAAGCAGCAATGTATCATAAGGTTTGAATTCAAGGTATAACTGCCTGGCTGCTGAGCTCAGATAGGTTTTGCTGTGTAAGTCAGCCAAAGAGTGAATTATGTATATAAAATAAACATAACAAATTTTCAATGTGTGTTTACTTCCAGATGTTAAATTGTTGCATAGAAAGAAAGAAAGCAAGAGATGAAGGGAAAAAAGTAAATTCTGGTGATACTGGAAAACCTGACGGTTCAAAAGAAGGTGATAAGGAAAAAGGAGAAGTAGGAAAATCTTGGGAATCGTGGAGTGACAGTGAAGATGAATTTTTTGAATGCCTGAGTGACACAGAGGATCTTAAAGCAAATGGACAAGAAGGTGGAAAGAAAGGGATCCCAAAAGACGGCAGCAAAGAGACTATATCGTTAAAGCCAGAAGGCCGTCTACATCAACATGGCAATTTGACTTTGCTTCATCCTGGAGACCCTCTCTATGTTCCAGTTACACAGGTTAGAAAGAAAGACTTAGAAGCCTTCTGCTCATCTGATTTTTGTGACCTTGTTTCAATTACACTGTTCCTGGGTTATAAATGTCATTTCCTAATTGGTTCTATAATAAAAACATGGCAAACGTTTATTAAACTGTAAATATGTTGTTTTGCAGGATGTCCTGCAGCTCATTTTGCTATAGGTTTTCAATTAATGTATCATCAAGTCTAAACCAATTCAACATACCGTATTTACTCAAGTCTAATGCACCATCAAATCTAATGTGCACCTCAGTTTTTAAAATCGTGAAACCCAAAAGTATTTACCATATTCTGTGAATCTAATGCACACCCTAATTTTGAGAAGGCAATTTAGTAGAAAAAGCTGTATTTATCCCAACTTTCAGCATTCTGTCTGTGCCTTTTGCAGGAACCAGCTCCTATGACTGAGGATCTGTTAGAAGAACAATCTGAAGTGTTGGCTAAACTGGGAACATCGGCAGAAGGAGCCCACCTCCGTGCTCGCATGCAGAGCGCCTGCTTACTCTCCGACATGGAATCTTTCAAGGTAAGCACAGGTTTCACATTGCAAGAGATGGTCTTTATAACATTACTATACTGGAATCACTCCTCCAATAGAACACTTAGTAGATCTTTCAAGAAACACTTACAGACCTTGACTCTGTGGAACAATATAGGATTCTCCTTTGCTTTTTCTTTTAGGCATGTGTATTAGAGCATTTGGTCGTCTGTGTTGTAAAAGGCTAGCTATTACCTTGTCTCTGATGGGTTTTCATAATGCTTACAAGGTGTGTCCTACAATATCATTTATTTCGTGTCAAAACCATTGCATAAATAAATTAGTATAAAACTGATAAAATAGAGGGAACACAAGTGTCTAAATAATTTTTGACCAAAACGGGGCAATAGTGACTACATTGTCTGTAGCTTTAAACAGTTTTTCCTCTGTGCATGAGGCAGGGCATTGTGAGTAAGCATACAAAATCATTGAGAGTAGTGTAGTGTCAGAAACCAATCTAGTTTATTTATTTATTTTATTTCAGGCATTTTTATCCCATCCTTCTCAACCTCGAGGGGGGGACTCAGTGCAGCTTACAACTGGGCAATCATTAGATGTCAACAAACAAACAATTGCAATACAAATAATTAATATTAAATAAGACAACAAGCTTATAAAATATATTAAAATTTTAGCCATTAAAATATTAAAAGCACAACCAAGCCTAAGTTTGCAAATCCAAATCATATCCAGAGTTCCAGTCCAAGATCTATTCAATGACAGTTCTCACGCGTCATTGCAGTTGCTGCCCAGTCAGCTGCACGAATGCTTGTTCAGGTATTTTGTGGATCTGCTTTTGAATTTTGTAACATTGAACACTCATGTGAAACCTTTCTGCTGAGTTAGTATTTATTTTTATTTATTTTATTTACAGTATTTATATTCCGCCCTTCGCAACCCAAAGAGTACTCAGGGCGGATCATAGAATACATATACGGCAAACATTCAATGCCATTATACACTGAGGTATATAGGCTTTTCCCCATCTTTCCCCCACGAGGTGGGGGGGGGGGGGGTTGCTGTCGCTCCATCCACCATGTTGAAGAGCCCTTTGATTGAATCACTGGCATTTTCTGATGTTTTCTTTTAGTGCCATTAAAATACCTCCCTGCTTAAGCAGTACTAATTAATCTACTCACAGCCATTTTCGATATGGTATGTGGGCAGTGAGCTGGGCTGAAGGTCGGGTGTTCACCCCCGACCCAGACTTCAAACTGCCAACCTTCGATTGGCAAGATTTATTGCAGCTGGTGGTTAACCTGTTTTGCTAAAGTCTGGCCCAACTATCATTTTCAGGATTTTGTATCCAATTTTATATACGTCTTTGTAAAGACGTAGCTACTTTGCTAAGCAAGTTTTGTTTTGTTAAACTTACGTTCTATTTCTGTGTCTTCCCCCTCCTGCAATTCCATCTTAGGCAGCCAACCCTGGTTGTTGTCTGGAGGACTTTGTGAGGTGGTATTCCCCTCGGGATTACATTGAAGAGGAAATTGTGGATGAAAAGGGGAACATGGTCATTAAGGGTGAGCTGAGCGCCCGAATGAAGATTCCCAGCAACATGTGGGTTGAAGCCTGGGAAACCGCAAAGCCAATACCAGCAAGGAGGCAGCGGCGGCTCTTTGACGACACTCGTGAGGCGGAGAAGGTAAAAAGACTCCTGATGGGCTGTTCAGAAGGTTTGGGCTTTACAGCATTGACTTAAGAATGGCACAACCCACTTCTGAATATTGTTGTTTGTTTTGTACATCATCCTGCTCATTGTATTAGCACACACCATGCAGATTGCTTTTAAGGTTGGATTAAATAATGATTTTCCTTCCAAAAATAGAATCCTGTGGATTGGAAGTCTTTTTTTTAAGGGAAAATAAAAACAAAGTCATCAAAGGCCCTTCAAATAATTGCCAACACTCGGGAGTTTTATGTACTTTGGAAATAAAGCCTTTCAGACTTGGCAGTAATTATGAAGAGTTTTTCCTTCCAGGCCTCTGCTTCCTGCCCATCATCAGTTCCAAACAAATCCTCAACTTCTTCTAAGCTACACTACTTCATCCAGAAAACTATGCTGGGTAGTTGAAAGCCAGTTCTGCATTGTTTCACTAGTTTGGGACTTCACTTGTAGTACCTTCCAAAAATTACCTACTGATTAAAAGGGTAGATGTACTTTTCCTGGCAGGTTTTGAGCTTTGAATATTCATTATCTTTGTTTCTTAGAATCCAGTCATTTTCAGGTAATTTGACTTTTCTCATGCTAAAGCCTAAACTTTTCCCAAAAACACAAGAGTCTATAACTACCATGCAGATTATCCCCCCCCCCCCCCCAGAGTTACAGATAGTTAGTATAAAAGTTGTGAGATATAAATACAGAAGTCTCTTTATTAGGGTTCATTCTGATAGCCTCCATTCCCATAATACTTTCATGTAATATAGCAGAGAGATGATGTCTGTTGAATAGCAGCAAGATGCTCAGATGTTAGTGATGGGATTACTATGCTAATGGGGTCTTTATTTACCAAACCTGCAGGTGCTGCACTATTTAGCAGTTCAGAAACCTGCTGACCTTGCGAGGCATCTTCTGCCTTGTGTCATCCATGCAGCTGTACTCAAGGTAAAGGAAGAAGGTAAATAACACTTGGTGAGCAAGAACTCATGCTTGGAGGGAAAATAAACTATTACCTACAGTATTTGTTTTCATGTTTTCCAAATAGAATCCCTAGAAGACATTTCTTCAGTAAAGAAGATCATTAAGCAGATAATCACCCACTCTAGTAAAGTCCTCCGGTTTCCAAATCCAGAGGACAAAAAACTTGAAGTAAGATGTTTTGGTTTTTAAAAAAGTTTTATTACATCCAAAAAAAGAAACTTTCTGACATTTGGCACCTTGGAAATGTTTTCTCTTCTTGCATAGGAAATAATTGGTCAGATTCTGAGTGTGGAAGCCACAATTGCCCGAGCGAGGTCATTGAAAGCAAAATTTGGTGTTGAAAAGTGTGATAAGGAAGAGGAACGGAAAGATCTAGAAAGGTGAATGATTTCAGATTCCTTATATCTCATTGGCCTCTACAGATCAAATTCCTTCATGCTCCCTTTTCTTGCTCTGGTTTGTCATCTTGTATGCAAGACCATTTGGGATATAGAAGTTGAAACTGACATATTTGGGTCTTTGATTACAATCAGTATGTATGAGTGTATTTACTTTAGTATATTTACATATATTTTTGTATCCCTGACTATATTCTGAAGTGAGGAAAGTATCTTGTGGCCTTTATGATAAACACACATCTTTATGCATGTGAACTGGTTTTGAATTGAGTGGCGGAAACCAGGATTAATGCTTGTATTCACTTAACAATCATTCATAAGGAAAAGAGGGCAGGGAAGATTGGTATATGAAAGAGTAAGGGTGATTAAAACCCTGGGACATATCCAGTGTCACCAAAGGTTGTGAAGTTCTTACTAGCCCTGTGTTAGGCAGCAGCCATAGATACATTTATCCGGAGCCATGTCAGATGCCAAAATATTGACCGAGTCACATGTGCTCTGAATCAAAGTAGTTGATTCAGAGTATATGTTTTCAACACTTCATGACTCAATTGTCACATGCTTTCAGTGGAATTAATCTGGTTGGCTTAATCAGTTTTGCAGACAACCAATGAAGAGTAAATAAAACAAGTGATATTACCATATATGCTCAAGTATAAGCCGAGTTTTTCAGCGCATTTTTAAGGCTGAAAAAGCCCCCTCGGCTTATATTTGGGTTGGCTTATACTTGAGTATATCTGGCAATTTTATTGGTATCTATTTCTATTTTTATTTTTGAAATTTACCAGTAGCTTCTCCATTTCCCATTATCCTCGAGTCAGTAAGTTTTCCCAGTTTTTTTTTGTTGTTGTAAAATTAGGTGTCTCAGCTTATATTTGGGTTGGCTTATACTCAAGTATATACGGTATATCTCAGTATCTGGGTATGTTTAGTGTGCGTACTTGTATTGAGAAGCTTTGAAGTAACAAGCTCTTAAAAAAACAAAACAAATGGCACTTTGGTGTTCTGACTTTTGTTCTGTCTTGTCAGATTTGTGAATTCTTTTCTGGAACAGCCAGAAGTCTCAGTCATTGGTGCGGGAAGAGGTCCTGCTGGGACTATCATTCACAAGCTTTTCATGAGTGCACAGAGGGTAAGCCACAACATTTCAGACCACATGGTAAAACAACTACCTTACAATGTAGCTGTATTATTCTTTCTGCTTCAGGGTGATAGATTATTTCAAACTTCAGAATTCTTTCTATATAAAGATATTCTGGTTATATTTTCCAGAAGGGGGTTGCAGTAATATGCAAGACAAACTGCAAAGCCTTTGTTGCCTTTTAAACCCTAAGTCCTATATCTGATTGCTTATGCCCAATGAAATTAGATCAGGTGGGATTTCCATAACTTTGGACTTACTGGTACTTTTCAGCAATTGAATGGTAATCAACAGAATCTAACTGAATTAGGACTAGCAGTTTGATTTAGGGTTAAAAATAATAATGGCATATGTTTTGTGGGGACCAGATGGTACTTCCTGTGATGCATGAAGATGCTGATACTGGTTCATTCCAGGAGCCAAAAAATGTTTCAGTTTAACAAGATGTTTTAAGAGCGTTCTGTGTTCTCTCAAGCCCTCACATGCTAGGAAATGGCACTTTAGAGATGCACCATGCCATATCCATATCAGATAGGATTTGGAGATCCTAGTTTCAGGATGTCCCTGCAGCTGGATGGTTTACAGAATGGTGGGCTCATATCTAGATTTATTTGCTCACTGGCTGTTTATTTCACATTGAATTAATATTCTTTTGGTTTATGGAGTTTGATTAAAATTTGAGTAGTCTACAGTGCACTAATCTTGAAATTATTGACAAAGTCTTCTAAACAATGGAAATACTGAGCAGTTCAGTTGAAAGATGCATAAATAGTATATCTTTTTAAAACTGCTAAACACTTTGGATAAGTTTATTGTATGCTTATTTAATGAATCAGACATGTGGAAAGTGAGGTATTTATATATCTAATGAAGATATCAAGTGGAATTTGCAATGTCTCGGAAAACTTTCTAGACTGTCTTGTGCAGTTTTTCAATCTGTGTTGTTGAGTGTATCCCTCCTCCACATACAGAAGCACACTCTTTATGTTCTCTTTCAGTCCTTGTGTCTATCTTACTGTTTCAGTCTCTGAGAAATACAAAAGAAGTAGATGCTAGGAATGCATTACCTGTATTGATAACAAGAAGAGTTATTGGGATGGCATGCCTCATCCTCTGCATTAAAAAGAAGGGAGCTGATATGGCATTTCAAACTCCTTCCAGGCATTTTTAGAAGTTATCCTCTGACTGTGTTCTGTCCCTATACCTTTCTTTTTAACATTTTTCCAAATAGAGATAATATTGAGGGGAAAACACGGGCAAAAACAACTCTTAAGCTGTGTAAAAATCCAAACATGATTCCAGTGTTAAATAGCACCTCACTGTTTACATATAGAGTTAGGCATGTCAGGTCCCTCCCTTGGGCTCTCATTTTATCACTTTAAACAAGCAATTTTTCTAGTTGGAATTTGTTGCTCTGAATAGCCTTACATAGCTAAAAATGCCTTTTAATAGAAATTTTAAACCTATTACAACACCTTTATAGGCAAGGATTTAGTGGATGTCCCCCTTCATGCAATACCAAACAGTTTTCTCCAGAATCGGTAAAAATGGAGACACTGGCTGACAAAATCTATTCCTGGCAATGCCCCTTGCCCCAAAATAAACTGTTTGAGAACACAGAAATGCTGGACCACTCTAAAAACTACCATGTCAGACTACACAGAGAAGCCACTGAAATCCCCAAGCATGTGGAAAATTTCAACAGAAAGGAGGAAACCATGAAAATGAACAAAATCTGGCTACCAGTATTTTAAAAAACTCTAAAATCAGAACAGTAATAAAGAGCAACACTTAAAAAGCAGGGGAATTCCAGACAAGAATCAACCAGGATCAGTTAACACCCCCCAACAAAGGAACCCCCAGGCAGGAAGCAGCCAGGTTTTAAAGCTGCAAGACTATTCAATGCTAATCATGGTAGCCAATGGCAACATTCACACTTGCCTCCAACAGCCAAGAGTTCTTTCTCCAACGCTGGACATTTCACAGATATATAAACCTCACTTACCTTGTTTCCAACATACCTCACAACTGCTGAGGATGCCTGCCATAGATGTGGGCGAAACATCAGGAGAAAATCCTGCTGGAACATGGCCATGCAGCCTGGAAAGCTCACAGCAGCCTAGTGATTCTGGCCATAAAAGCCTTCGACAACACATTAAACTATTTCTATCTCAAAAATGGCATGGCCTGTCTCTTACACTGCCGAGTTTCAAACTGCCCATCAGACCATTTGCCAAGTATAAGCCATGAAACTGGCTACCATGTCCTCCCAAATTTCTGGCCATCATGGTACTATGTGTCCTCTGTATTGCTCTGCTCATAAGCTAAAATTGCAATTCTGCATTTCAACTAAATGAGAAAATTTGTGTTATTTGGCAAATAATACATTACAGTGTGTCCCTTTTAAGGCACTAGTTGCATGAAATGACCAGAAATTTAGGAAGATTGCTGCACATTATACAGGATGTCCCCCTAAAATGTATACACCCATTTACAGCTAATGCTATTGTTTGTGAAGGATAAGTTCATACATTTCTATTGATGAATAAATGTTACAATCATGATTTAATCATGGTTACAAATTCCATCTTAAATTACATTTTCTGTAAAGTGTTCACATTGTTGTCCTTGCATAGCAATGCACTGCTCTTATTGTCAAAGCCCAGAGTTGCAAACCTCACTTAAAGCGTATCTTGTAATTTTGTGACACTTTGCCACATTAATCTTAGTAAAGGTTTTGGGGAGGCACAGTATCTATGTGTGGTCCATTTTGTATTAAAGTGATTAAAATGAAGTAGGTATTCTCTAGTTTGTCAGAGAGAAAAAAAATCAAATTTAGTAATTGTTAGCTGTGAACAAGTTTAAATTCTTCTCTACATGATATATCAGCTTCTGAAATGTTTTAGTATATCTAAGAATAATCTAAATAGTCTGAAGTGAGATATGTTACTGCACACCACCCATCTGTTTGATTTCATGTTTAGTCAAGTAAGTTACATTGCTGCTTGAATCCAAACTATTCCGTACATGAGCAAGAAGGCACCCCATATCTGTATAGAGGCAGAGTTGCCACTTCCTCTGACTGGGTTATAGCCTCCTATTTTGCATTTCTGGAGGATTTTATGAGTTCATATAAGTAGTTTTTCAAGTGTGCAAACATTCATAAAACTACTAGAAGGACAACTTTTTGGCTATGAAGCCTCCTGTTTCCTCTAATGGAGGTACTCTAGGGGAACAGTTCCATATGGGAATTCGGTCCCATCTTATTAATATATTTGTTAGTAGAAAAATCTGTTAAGAATTTTGTTATGATTTGATGCTAGTTTATTATGCAGCTGTATTCCAAATGAAATGTGATGAAATAATAGGTTATTACCATTTGAGCACATTGAGTTGTGGGCCATTCTGCATAAGTGGATGTTTAATGCAGAGGCTGAACTTGGAAAGAGGTGGCAGCAAAAGCCCTCTAATGCAATTTTTCATACTTTGGATGCCTCCCATCATGATTGACAGCTTGCGATGTGTGTGGAAGAATATTTTGTATTTTCTGTCCTTCCTTATGATTGGAAAGGACAGAGATTAAATCCCACACTTCTGTCCTCCCTAGAATATGGTGAACCAGGCTGGCCCCTTTGCAAGGGAATGACTGGTCACCTAGGAAGGTGAAGGCTTTCAACTTGGTTTTCTTCCATCTGAAACAGATTACTGACTTAAAGCATGTACAGAGCAACATGTAGCTGTTTCTTTTCAACTGGTGGTCTTTTATTTCCTGTAGAAATATTCAATGGTTTGTCTCACTGGTAAGCGCACCTTTTGTGTTACCATTAACTAGTACTTCTTGCGTAAATTCTTTGAGCTAGAAATAATAATCTGAAATGGATTTAAACCCTTTTGAAAGACTGGAGGACCAACGCTAGCCTGACTTTTCATTCTCAAGTAGAACAGTGCTTAAAGGTGCAACAGTGAAACAGCCACTAGTACAAAGGAGTGCTTTTTAGTAATATAAATTACTGTGGATTAGAAGGTCAAAATGATCGTGTTTACCTTTACATTGATTTCCAGTGGCATCTTTTTTCAATGTAATTTCCAGATTTTCAGTATAATTATGGGGTGCATAGGAGTCTCCTTCTGTGGAGGTTTTGAAGCAGAGGCTGGATGGCCATTTGTTGTGACTGCTTTGTCTATTCCTGCAGGGCTCGACTGATTGCCATTGTGTCCTCTTTCAATATTATTTTTTAATGTTTATTAAAAACCTATTTTGTTTGAAAACAAAACAGGATAGCTTGAGATTTTCATACAAATTCTGTGGCCCTAAGTTTTTGGGCACTGCAGTTAATTTTCATTGCAAATGCAAACAATATTTTTTTCTTTTTGTTCAGAAATGGATTTTATAAATACTTTTCTGGAAATATATTATTGTTTTTAAAAAGCATTAGTTCTGCTTCTTAAAGAGCATTCTTTATAATCTCACTAAAAGCAGTGCTTTCTGCTGTTGATTTATGTGGGTGCACTGAGTGACAAGCAGAATACCAGTTTGTCTTTCAAGCTTCAACTGCGCTGACATTCAGTTGCATAAAAACGAATGCAGAAAAGCTCCCAGATTTAAACCATGTATACAAAAGAAAGTTCATAAAATTCCCTGTTCATTTTCAATGGCAAAAGTGCAGCCATGAATGACAGTGTATCTGTTGTGATTACCTATATTGAAATGAAGGGGGGCCTGCCACAAATGGGGAACTCTGCTACTTGTGTTGGTGTATCAAAAGTTGCATTTAGTGGATTTATTTTTTAAAAAATTGTCGTCACTGCTCTATTGTCTGAATTGGCCGTCTTCTCTGCACCAGTTAGACCTGTATGTCATCTCAATGTTAATCACAATTCTCTTGATAGCAACCTATATCTGACTACAGTGTGTCTGCTGCCTCTGAACAGCAGGCCGTTCTAAAGCCTCTCTCTAACCCCATGTGAGTCACCTCTGACTTGCCTTTCTTTCTTTTGTCACTGATTCCCTTCTTTATCCAGCTGACTGAACCTACTGAGGAGGTAACAAGACTTTTCCCTCATTCGCTAGTCATCTGCCTAGCTTCATGTAGGTGCGCAGGAATGAATGCAGTAGCAGCATAGCATAACGGCTTGGTTTGAGTACTACTGATCATTTGCATTTTCACACCATACAAGTTTTCCCCCATATTTCCAGCTTCTACCAGTTTTATGAAATCACAAGTTTTGAAAGTAGTTGTGAAGAAACTTGTGATTGAAAAACTGGAGCTTCCAAGTCGGTGTCTTAGCAGTATGGAACAGAGAGAGCCTTTCCAGATGGAAAAGTAGAACATAAAAGAATGTTTTGAGGACTGTTTGGAAATACAGTTCTTATTGGTGACCTTTTATTGGGTGTCTTTTTGCTAGGAGGGGTCAAGGATGCATGCTGTTAAGAATGTTTTTTTTAAATATTCCCCCCCCCCCCCGCCAAATTGTTTTAAACTTTGCCAACCTATATTTCCTTTTGGGTGGGCTTCAACCATTTTGTGAAAGCGGTCCATGTGTTCAGCAGTCTTCCTTTTACAAAGCTTAATGTAGAGTGCATGCTAAGTATGTTGGACTGATAAGTTGATCTTGTGGTTAAGTTGGGAGCAGGTTTGGGGGCCAAAATTATGGATACATGAAGGGTCATTCAGGCAGGGGAAAGCACCAATGCTGCCTCAAGAGGCCAGCTGCCATATCTCTGCCCAGGAATTCAGAAAGTTCCGAAGATTACAGGGCGGCTACTCTTGGAGGGTAGGACAGTGGTTCTCAACCTGTGGGTCCCTAGATGTTTTGGCCTTCAACTCCCAGAAATCCTAACAGCTGATAAACTGGCTGGGATTTCTGGGAGTTGTAGGCCAAAACATCTGGGACTCACAAGTTGAGAATTACTGGGGTAGAAGGAGTTGGTTGCTTCTTCTTTTAGGTCATCCTGGGAAGGAGTAAGCTGTTGGCTTTGCCACTCTGTTCAGAGAAAGGTTTTATGTTTTTCTTTTGATAAAATTTAGTACTTACTTTGACCCATGGATAAGTCAGCCCAGGCTTTTTGAATTGATTTTTGACTTTCTAGACTTATGTGTGAATATTTACGGTATATATCTCCTGGCCTAACAACCCCCCTCCCCTCCCCTCCCCTGCCTGAAACATCACTCAGTCAGGCTCTGCTCACCAGCAGAATGGGCCACCTTCTTCCTATGCGGCTGATGCCTAGTAAACTAAGTTGAGGTGTAGGGGAGAGGGAAACAATTACATTAATTGCATCACAAATGGTGGCAAAGTTGTGATTGTAATTTCATCTTCACAATAACGATTTACTCAGGATTACTGCATTCAAATCCTCACTCTATTTTAGCTGGGATCAATTGCATGGGGAGATCAATTCTGCCAGCGATTGGAGTATATTTGTGCAGACGAGACCAGGAGAAATGACCTGCGTATAATTAAGTAGTTTATAGAAAATACTGGCCAATGTTGGACATTTAGGAATTGGTGTGGGGATCAGATCAGTATATAAAGCCATTCAAGGTCCACTTTTGCGCTTGCCTGACACAGTGGTCTGTGGTGTGCTCCCTTGCGTGATACTCACGGCTGAGCTTTTAATGCTTTGATACCACAATGAACGTATTATAGAAGCATAATGAACTGCAGAATTAAGGAATATGTGCCTTTGCCCCAAATTAGTAATATGGTGAATATTCTGCTTTCTGTCACGCTCATGTCGGTTTCACCTTTTTGTGTATTGCTGCTTGGAAACATCCAAATCTTGTGTTTACCTGTGCAGTCTTTGTCTTATCCTGTATCCTTATCCCTAAAACCATTTATGAAGCAAGGTATTGTATCTCTCAAGTGAAAGGCTTCTGTTTTTTAGACGGCTGCAATGATGCCCCTCGATGATGAACTCAAGAGATCGGGCTCCATGGATGAGAAACGCATGAATTTGGGATCAGCTGCGGACTTTCCTCTTCCAGCAGGGCGGGAGGTCATTTTACGCACCACAATCCCACGGCCGGCTCCTTACTCTAAAGCTCTGCCTCAGCGAATGTACAGCGTTCTTACAAAAGAGGACTTCCGACTGGCTGGTGCCTTTTCATCCGATACTACGTTCTTCTAATATCATCATCTATCGAACTTGCACCTTTTGGGATGGCATGCGAAGTAAGCCACCACCTGGCACTTGATGGAATTGTGTATTTATCCAGTCCTTTAAAGATGAGGACACTCCTTCAGTAAATCAGTGATCAAGACATTCTCAAGATGAACAAAAAATCCAAAACATTTTTCTCATAAGATGTTTGTAAAATTTTAAAGAGTACTTTGTTAGTGCCCAATTTCTGTGGAAACTCCTTGTCTAGCTGAAAGTGTTACTGGGCTTTCCTAGGTTAATAAACAAGATTACTCATATTTAGCTTCTCAGTGTAGTCCATCCAGTTCAGCAGATCTATTTACAGTGGTAATCAAAATATCAGAGAACTATATATGAATATTGTGTAAAATCTAAATATGGTAATATTTGTAGAATTCCATGGCCTTTTGTGAATGCTTGTTCTGTTCAGTTTTAAACTTAACATGGCCTATAATACTGCCACAAATTGGTTCAAGCTGTTAAAACATGTCTATCCAACTTAATAAATACAAACTTATTTGTGGATTTACATAGCTTCATCTCTTACTTAAAATGGGCTAAAACCTTGCTTCATGTAGTATGATAAAGATAGCAAAACTGATACCACAACATATCACCAGGATTCTTGCCATGGGATGAAATGTATTTAAACCCTGTGCACCAGTAGGTTTGAACATTAAATGTTGACCTCTTATTTATACATTTCCTGAAGGGAAAGAGTAAGGGTTATTTGAAACAGTTGAATGTTATTGCTTTATTCTTCTAAGTGAACAATATCTATTCAATAATGAACTGGAAAGATCCAGATTGCAGCTGTGTACATCTTTAAGAATGCTGACAATTACAGTAAAGAATGAGGTCAGCCAGCATACAGGAAGATACTTCAAAATACAGTAATCACTTTATAATCCAGGGTGTAAATCCACTTTTTACTCCCAAGATTACACCTATTAAATTACTTGAAACTATGTCATCAGTTACATAGATTCGTTCTCATTTGTCTTAATCACTGGTCACCTATCAGAATTTTGGATGTAATTTGAACACAACACCAGTTGAAATTGCATCAAAAATAGCTCTTAACAAAAAACCCTCCATATCACTGTACAGGTAACATTCAAATTCTAGCTTGTTCAATGAACGCTGAAAGTACAGGTGGTTCCCCTTCTTCCCAGGTGGTATTATTATTCAGAATTATAAAGTAACTTCTAAGTATGAGGAGAAAATTGTAAAAGCCTTTAAACCAGTGGCAGGATTTCAGAACAAATGTCTAGCATTAAAGTCTTTCAATGTGAAACATACTCAATTTTCTTCCATCATTGGAAACAAAAATCTAGGTGCATGTAGTCATTTCCTTTTCAGACTTATGTGACAATTCTTCAGTAGCTATTATTAGTAAAAGCTGGATAACATTGTCATTGGGAGCCATTAAACCCTTATTTCCTTATTTTAAAAAAATAACATGCTAAGGCATGATTAATGGAAAGACTACCAATAAAGTTTCATAATTTCACAAAAAATCTAGTAATATCAGATCCATATTTTGAAGCAATACTTTGCCTCTTCATTTGGCTTCTTTCCTTGGCTTGCTTTGCTGTTCTCTGTAAAATGAAAAAAAAGTAATCGTATACCAAAACAAATTTAAAATAGATTTCACAGCATAGATCCAGAGTAAATGAGAGATGGAAATATAGTACAAGCTCAGCATCTGATGTTTAATATTTTAAAATGGGTTGGGAACCCCAAGATGTTGGCCCAGGACTCTTCATCAACCTTAGGCAGCAAAGTGGTGAGGAATGTTGTGAGTTGAAGTGCATCAACATCTGATGAACCACGCTAGGCTCAAAAATACATCACTGATTAGTAGGCTTGGGCGGTTTCGTTCGTTAATTTCGTAATTCGTTATTAATTCGTATTTAAATTAGCTTACGATCCAATATTGAGCCATGCAGGACTACTGTGAGGAGTAATTAAAAATCGAAACAATTTTTCCAATTTATTTCGTATTGTTTCGTAATTGGTTCAAAATTGTTTCGAAATTGTTTCGTAATTGTTTCCGTATGTCTGGTGCAAGTTTTATAGTTGTTTGTTTTATCAGTGATAAAAAATTATCACACCAACAGTCAACAACAGAGGGAGAGGGAAGCTTCAGAAGTTCCCCCTGTCCCATTTGGAGGTTTTTTTAGCATATTGCACAATCACGTCCGCCATTAACGAATCGATTCGTAATTTTACGAAATTTTGTATATTTCGAACTTTTTTAAAGGAAAATTTCGGAATTCTTTAAAAAAATGAAACCCAAGGGCCCCCTAAAAACGAAACGAGTTTAGAACCAATTTTTTCCGTGGTTACCTAAGCCTACTGATTAGCATTGGCTGTTCTAAATAAAACAGCTCAAACAAGATGTGACTTGTATGTAATGTAACTACGTAGCAGGGGTGTTACAGAATCCTGTTATTAAATTGCTAAGATATGTAATACGACACTGGCAAGAGTGTCAATGGTCTTGCTAGAGCTCAATTTCAATGCAGATCAGAACCACCCTGTATTGGAGGATTGTACCACATGGGTCACTTTGCTGGCTCTTCAACACAGTTGCATTCTACTGGATTCAGTTATTATGCGACCACCTAATTCTAATGGCCACATTACTCCATGTGGGATTCTGGCCAACAAGCTAGATTTCAGGTGCTGTTCAAGATGAATGAACATATGGGCAAACAGAAGTTGAAGTTAACATTAAAAAAATCAAAGAAACTGATGTTAATGGAAGAAGAGGTGGGCCTTGCAGTGTTACATTAAAAGTACTTACCTCCTTGTGACAAACCGTACACAGTGTTTGAAGATTTTCTAAAGAACACTGTCCGCCACCACTATACACTGGCTTGATATGATCCACTTGCCAGAAGAGACCTTCAGTTGGATTCAGTATAATTTCATTTAACTGAAATCAAATAAGAGTAACATAAGCTGCTAAAACTATTCCAATAATGACAATAGCTGCATTTCAACACCAAGGTTCACTACTGGGAATAAGGAGCCCCCGGTGGCGCAGTGGGTTAAACCCCTGTGCCGGCAGAACTGAAGACCGACAGGTCGCAGGTTCTAATCCAGGGAGAGGCTGATGAGCTCCCTCTATCAGCTCCAGCTCCTCATGCGGGGACATGAGAGAAGCCTCCCACAAGGATGATAAAAACATCAAATCATCCAGGCGTCCCCTGGGCAACGTCCTTGCAGACAGCCAATTCTCTCACACCAGGAGTCACTCCTGACATGACAAAAAAACAAATAAAATCAAACAAACTACTGGGAATGAGCTGTATGCCAACCTCTCTCCCCCCCCCCCCCCCCCATACAATGATCTTTAAGAGAAACAGCAAAACCCAATCCATATTGGATGGCCAGGCTAGATTTTCATGACATGGAAAATGAAGGCTGGAATAATACCTACAATTCCAGCTTGAAAAGGTCATGTCAGATACAGTTCAGGAGCTGTAACAAACTCTTGATTCAGTTAAGGACCTCTTCACATGGGGTATTTTAGCCCCATTCTGCCACTTTTATTCTCAGCAATGACGGGGCCTGCCATGCGCCATCACATGACATGGCAAGCTCTGCCCACATTCCTCCCAAAATGGAGGGGAAGTGTCAAAAGGCATTTCTTCCACTACTATGGGGAGGAAAGTGTGTTTTGAGTAGCTCTGACGGAGCTGCCAGCACCTTCCTCCTCTTTTCCTCGTATGATGGGGGAAAGGGTAGTGGACAATGCATGTTGCTATCTTTTCTCTTATCTGATGGGGACAGGATGCCAATTCATCCTGTCCCGTCCCTACCATGTGATGGGGTAGGGAGAGAAGGTGTCCGGGGCACTATGAGCCGCCCCACATGCCTTCCCTTTTGCTGGTAACTGCTGACAAATCTGCATGGCCCAGATTTGGTCATAGATCACTGAGAAAAGCAGTCTGCTCCTGATTATCCAAATCGATGTTTGGATGACATGAAAGCATGATACCTGACAGAATCCTGTATAAATGCCTTCAAGACCCTGTACCAGAATCCTTACATCATTTGCACGAAATGAAGAGGACTATCCACTCAGGATCGTTAACAATGTAAACACTGATTTGTGCCTTTTGCACTCTATTCTCATTCAGGCATATAAAGAGGAGCAAGAAGCAGAGAAGATTGGCTCTGCACCTTCCATCATCACTTCTTCTGCAAAATGTTCCTGGAGGTCTAAAGCAATTCCCCCTTCACCACAGTATGTGTGCAAGCCGTAGCCTATGCTTTCAATTTATTATTTATTTACTATATTTTCATTCTGTTCTTCTCACCCCGAAGGGGACTCAAGTCACCTGCAGACTTATGGATTTCATAGAGCTGTCTTAGGTAAGGAAAACTCAGAGGTGGTTTTGTCACTTACTTCCCCTGAAATACGTACTGCATACATCACCTGGAATTTATTAGCAGTCTCCCATCCAAGTATTAACCAAAGTTGACCCTGCTTAACTTCCAAAATCAGACAAGATCTGGTATCGTCAACTGAAATGGAGTTGGCAAGGCTGCCACATCCTCTCTTGCATGTGTACTACACATACACTAAATTGTACTGAATGGCACTGTTGTTTGGCAGTTGAAAGCTGCAAAGTAACTCACAACTTGGACTGTCAATCAATGTACTCTATGTTTTAAAGGGTGAAAGTACAGCAAGTTTGAGCGAAATTAGAAAATCAAAACATGACCTGAAAAACGTGATTTCTCAAGCTTTCCCAGCTTGAAAAGCTTAGCATATTCACATTTCAAACGAGTTTCTCACTTATAAATAAACTGAACTAACAATGTATGTGCTATATAGCTGTAAAAACGTGATTATCATCTGTCCTTTTCAAACCAGAGTTGCTTTTTTTAACCTGCACGTCTAATGTGTATGAGCTCTAATTTGATGGAATTAATACATAGTTAACTACATTCTTCAGCAACCCACTCACAATTTGTAATTATAGAATCTCACTACAGAGACTACCATTGCAAACAATAAAGTTCACTTTTAGCAAAGAAGCACTTTTTGAAAGGCAGAAATCAGATGAAAGCACCCAAATCTCTCAATACCATAATCTAGAGGTAAGCAAAAAGCAGGCTTGCATCTGCCAGATCTCTGAATGATCTCCAGGAGGTCAAATAAGATCCTAATTATTTTAAAACAGCAACAATAACATTATTCCTATCAATTATACTGCTGAAATGATACTCTGACATAACTAAAATGATTTTCTGCAAGTAAGAACTGAATCTCATTCATTTCCACTACTGAAAATATTATATTATGTAGGCTCTAGATCAGGGGTCCTCAATTTTTCTAAAGAGAGGGCCGGGTCACAATCCCTCAAACTGTTGGAGGGCCAGATTATAATTCGGAAAAAAAACCATGAATGAATTCCTATGCACACTGCACATGTCCTATTTGTAGTGCAAAAAAAAAAAAAAAAAACACTTTAAAAAAGTGGTTCTCAACCTTTCTAATTGCTGTGACCTCTAAATAAAATTCCTCATGTTGTGGGGACCCCAACCATATTCTTGTTGCTTCTTCATAACTGCTACTGTTATGAATCATAATGTAAATATTGGATATGCAGGATGTATTTTCATTGTTACAAATTGAACATGCTTAAAGCATAGTGATTAAGCACAAAAACAATATGTTTCGGGGAGTATGGACAACTAATAATGGGATTGCCAGTACATTCAACCGATTCAGCTCTGACTTCCACATACCACTGAGACCCCCCACGAATTACCGACCTGGAGCAAACTTGGCACACAGAACCCCCATGACCAACATAAAATACTGGAGTAGGTTAGGAAAAACTGACAGTGATTTACAGGACATGTAGCTCACATACATCTGGAGAGTACTGTGAACCCAAACGACTGGATCTGGACCAAACTTGGCACAAATACTCAATATGCCCAAATTTGAACACTGGTGGAGTTTGGGAAATATAGAACCTGACATTTGGGAGTTGCAGTTGCAGGATTTATAGTTCACTTGCAATAAAAGAGCAATCCGAGCTCCATCAACAATTGAACTGAACCAAACTTGGCATACACAACTCCCAGGAGCAACATCAAATCAAAACATTTATTTCGGTCATTGACCAGCACAGGAAATAGTGTCACATTTCCATACAAACCTGGCATGTTTGGTACATTAAAAATATAAATATAACTACTAAAAACACAATATGGGTGAGGGAGCAGAAGGGGAAACAGGGTAAAAACATACAATGCCCAGATCCATCACCAAATTGTAGATTCAGGGAAGAAGATTACTGGTCACACAGTTGACTTTTGGAACGAGTCATTCCCTGGCGGATTTTGTATGCTGCTGCACAGAACTTTTCCTCAACCCTCGCCAATATTTTTCTGTTGCCCAGGAGCAATATTTTTCTGTTGCCCTGACATTTTGGAGTTGCAGTTGTGGAATTTATAGTTTACCAGCCATCAAAGGGCATTATGAGCTCCACAAAATACTGGAGGGGTTTGAGGGCTGGATAAATGCCCTCGGGGGGCCGGATCCGGCCCGCAGGCCTTGGTTTGAGGACCCCTGCTCTAGATTATTTCATATAAATTTTATATCTTGCACCAGTCTGTGATCATAAAATCTTAAGGTTATAGTTTAAAAAACACAGATTCCACAAGTCTGCTGATGACTACAATAATAGTCAACACATAGAAATAAATTGTCTTCCTAATGGACCAAACTATATGAACATATCAATCCTGTACATGCTACAAGCAGAATACTCTACTTAAAAAGGTTTTGCAAATGCAAATCTGGTGACCAGCATTTAAAGAACTCTAAAATCTGAACAGTAAATAAAGAGGGTAATTCCTGACAGGAAACAATCAAGACCAGCTAACACTTCCCAACAAAGAACCCCCCCCCCCGGAAGGAAACAGCCAGGCTTTGAAGCTGCAAGGCCATTCAATGCTATTCAAGGTGGCCAATTGCAACATTTGCACCCGCCTCAAGCAGTTAAGCATTCTTTCTCCCACCCTGGACATTCCACAGATATATAAACCTCACTGGCCTAGCTTCCAACAAACCTCACAACCTCTGAGGGTGCCTGGCATAGATGTGGGCGAAACGTTCATAGAGAATGCTTCTGGAACATGGCCATACAGCCCAGAAAACTCATAGCAACCCATCAGTGGTTCTGTTTGTAAAGAGTTGTCATTTCTTGTGAAGCCAGGTAGTCTCAACTGTGAATCTTACCTGTGTCAAAGGAAGCCTTGACATCCATGAACTCTCCAGAAGACTCTTGCGTTTATCTTTCGGGGCATCTCTGACGCAGAGGAAAAGCTCCTGAGCCTTGAGGCCACACATCTGACAAACCCCATGCTCAATTTCAAAGACTTTGCTTCTCAGGTAACTTTGGCTCGTACGGAATAAGAAGTCATCCTGGCACTTGTGAGAGCAAAAGCGGGCATCCCAAGCGGTAGAGACAGGGCTTTGGGAAACCTGGACTGCTGGCTTTTGGCAGCTGAGACACAGTGGATTTCCTTCATTATCCACCGCCTGCACGTAGCCTTTGCTCAGGTGAGCTTCATCAACATCATCACTTTGAATAGAGTCTGAGCTTAAGACTGTGCCATTTTTGCCAGAAGATGGTCTAAAACAAATAGAAAAGGCAGCAGTTGGTTGTTTTTTTTAATAGTGCAAACAAAATTCTTGCATTTTAGTCATATCTGTGCTTCTGTATTCTGCCTGTCAATTTCCTGGGCATAATTTCAATAGAACAACAAGCTAAAATATCAGGAAGCACAGCAACGCAAGATAAATAGTATTGTGAAATAAATGAAAAACATTGTATGAGCCTTCAAGTCATCTCTTGACTTATAGTGGCTCCATGACTTTCCCAGGGTTTTCTTAGGCCCAGAGTAAGTATTCTGAGGTGGTTTTATCAGTTCTTTTCTCTGAAAAATAGCTGACAGCACCTGGTATTCAATGGTGGCCTCCCATCCAAGTACTAAATCAGAGCTGATGCTGCTTAGCGCCCAAGATCAGACAGAACCTGGTGTCCTCAGGATATTTAGAGACTTCTGAAAACTCAGATTTCTTTTAAAATGTAATATCAATAAAAGGCAACAGACTAGGTGCTAGAAAAGGCTCCATGAAAAAATACAAGTCTTAAAAAGCTTGAAGACATAATTCTCTCCAGTTGTCATTGTCCTTACTGCAGACAAGTGGAATACCTCAAGGACTTCTGAAGATGGCTTTTAAGTGTATGATCATGCTGATATGGAAGAAGATGTTCAAACTCTCCCCAACACCTTATCTCCAAGCACAGAACTATGTGTAACAGCACACAATGTTTTTTAATCAAGGCAGGACAGTATTCTGTGAAATAACTGTGATGTAAAGTTTAATGTCCTTAGCATTTTGGCAAAAGGAGACAAGGGGAAAAACTGACCAAGTTGTTTCCACTGATACATCGCTCTGCTTTCTATTAGCTGTCCCAACAGTCACCATTCAAGGTAAGCAACAGTTAAATTCTGACCAGCTCTTTGAAAAGTCACAAATAAGTATTTAAAATGTCAACGGTCACAGATATTTTATGATTCTTCAAGTCTTACCCTAGCACAGGTTTTCTAGGCCATATCTGTTCAGAAGGGGTTTGCCTCAGGTCACCCAACACATGTCCATGGCTGAGCAGGGATTCAAGATCTGATCTCCAGAGTCCTAGTCCAACTTTCAAACCACTACACCACATAGGCTCATTATATGTATGTATGTGTTGTGTGTGTGTGTGTATGTATATGTATGTGTGTGCATAGGTATGTATATATACACGCACGCACACACACACACACACACTAAAGATATGGAGTGAGAGAGGGAGGGAGGAGGAAAAAACTCTTGGAATCAAAAACAGACCAAACATAGGGAAAAACCAGCAGTAAACGGTCTCAGAAACAGTATATATTTAAAAGTGAAGAGCAAAATGTGTCTTTACTTGGAGCTGCAAAGTGCAAGAAAGGACTGTTGGGGACAGAATTAATAACTAGAATGACATCCCTGAGAAAACCATCTTCTACACCTCAAGTAGCAGCCAGCAATGAAAGAACCAAGGCATTGACATCTCCAGCCCATCCTCTGTTCCGATATCAGCCAATGACTCAAATCTAGAAACAGCTTCCTAAGATCTATAGAGATACTCGCAGGAAGCCTCAGCAAGCAAGAGTCCAAAAGTGGCAAGCTAAAACCTGGAATCTCAATCAGTGGCTGATACCAGATGAGAAACTTCCTCCTCTTTCAATATAGACAGATGAATGAATATTTTAATAAAGATAAAAAAGCAGGATTTGTAGAAAATGATTCCTTTTGGGACAAAATAATGATAATGGCAAAAAAAATAATCACCAAAATCTTTTTAAAAATATTTCTGCCATTGACAAACTTACTTTGTAGAATTTTTCTCCTCTTCAACAGAGATGGTAGGGATTTTTAAGGCAACTGTAGATGTTTTGGTAACCATACGGACACTGCCCCCAATGGTGCCAGCTTTCTCTACTGAAGCTTTGGTAATATCCTCTTTTGTCATGTACCTAGAATCAAATCAAACATAAACTTTTAGCCCACATTGAAGCCAAAAGCTGAAATCCTGAGCAGATCTTTCCTTGCCTTCCACATGGCAACCTTTTTTTTACTTGATAAGGTACTGTATATTTATATTGCTGTATATTTGTATTGCAATGATATTAAAAGGAGTCATATGGTGATGAATTACCGATTTTTCTATCTTAAGAACACAGGACTTCAATAATTTTAGCTTGTTTTTGCTTAAAAGCACTGCTGTAATCCCACCTACCCCAAATTTCATCACACAAAAACATGCCATGAGATAAAAGTTCATGATATGTTTGGATATTATTGATTTCTTCATATAGTTTCCTCAGCAAAAAAAGAGACATCATGAAATAAATCCACCCACTAAATTTGCAATGTGTCTTCTAAATGTCTCTGATTATGTAGCAACTGCATGTTTGCTCACTATGATTTAGGCCCCTTCCACACAACGGAATAAAATCCCACATTTTCTGCTTTGAATTGCAATATATGGCAGTGTGGACTCAGAAAACCCAGTTCAAAGCAGATATGGTGAGCTTTTCTGCCTTGATATTCTGGGTTATATGGCTGTGTGGAAGGAACTCTTTTGGGATAACTCACAAATATTAGAGCTTATCTGCTCAGGAGCAATAATCAATTCAGTAGTAGCTGTTTATCTAGAAGAAGCTTTAGAGCCAGTAAAGCAATTATCCAGCAGGCAAGACTGGCTAAAGAACATGGAGCACAATTTCTGTGCTTTTCATAGCCCAGCGTTAAGCAGGGATCCACCAATATGGTGGATGCTGAAAAGAAGCACTAATGTAGTTTCTACTTTTTACATGTTAAATAACTAGGAAGCTTCAGTCAAGACACCTGAATTAGTTTAACTAGGGATAAGTGATTTCAACAGACTGGGTTGAAGCATGGATTATCCTTAGGGCAAGGAATGGTATTTTATTACTTTTTCCTGCATGTTATGCACTTGGAAGCATTTTTAAAGTATCATTATTACTAGCTTTTCAATGCATCCCATACCATGGAAATGTGATATAGTAACTTTTGATAATAATATAGGCCTGAAATTGTAATTTTTTTCCAACATTGTAGCTGGTTTCAATGTATTTTTGGGTGTTGAATTTGAAAAACAGAATAAAAATGTACCACGCACAGTTTTAATTTAATTCAGTCACATTTTACACTATAGAAAGCTAGTTGTAAAAAGACTGTATCTGATGGGGCAAATCTGAGGTCATTTTTGGATTTAGAATGACAAATTACTATAAAACCAGGATACAATTAAAAATATGTTTTTATGAACCTCAGTTTTGTAAACCTGCCAGGAAGTTGCCTTCCACTGAGTCAGGCCACTGGTGCATCTAATCTAAGGCCACTCTGGATTATCAAAGAGCTTTCCAGGGCTTCTGGCATGCAGTTCACCATAACCATGGTATCCATATCTGCAGCGTCATTTACCTGCACTTGAAGGAAAAACGGTCTAAGAATTTGCTAGGCCCTTCAGACAAGTTTATGGTACACTTCCCCCAGAAGATATCAAAATATTGTTTTGGAGGACCAAGCCAATTCCTAGACAGAATACCTCTCCAAGAATCTCAAGGTCCTCCAGCACAAATTTATGGTCTGCTGGGACTGATTTGACAGCTTTTGGTCATGCCCATAATTTCAGGCAACCTGTGGTCAAGCCAGGGCATGGCTTTGGAAACTTCTGCAGGAAAAACTGGTGTTCTCCCACTGAGCTATGGCCTCTTTCCATCCCTTCAGCAAAGCAGATAAAAGGTTGCTGGCCCATACCGTTTGGTACTGTTGAGCTTGGCCTGTTGTTTAGACAGCATTTCTTCAGCAGCAAGCATGGGACTAGAAAAGAGGTGGCCACTTTTCCTAATGATTCTTTGCTTCATGACTGTTAGACCACTCCATTCTCTTACAAACTTCAGTATCTAAAGGAAAGAACACAACATGCAAAACTTTATACTGATATAGTATAACATATTTGAATGTTAACTTGTGAAGAAATGAAGATGGAACTTGATAGTTTAATGACCTCTTCAATCAGTCAAGCCCAAGATATGGTCAACTAACGTTGCTCAAACTATTATCCTAACTGGATTGCTTTAAAGGCACATTGGATGGTTGTGAATAAAAATCCCTCTTCACCTCAAAACAAAAAACAACTGCTTTCAGACACTGAAGGTCACCAACAGCTATAGCCAAAGTTCATTTCTGTTAATTCTTGTTTTCTGTCATAATATAGTTTGTTTCACTGGTGGATGGAAATGCGAGCTAAGTCCCTTCAACCATGAAATGTCATAGGGAAGAAGTGCATTAAACTGATGTGGATTCTCATTTTCCAAATTTCATTGCTCAAAGGTTTTACTTTCTACTGTTAAGAAATTGCCGAAGTGAGAAACATAGGCCACAAGTTTGAGGGACTCCAGCTCCCTGATAGATGATGGGTTTCGGGGCTGAAAAATATCTGAAGGGCAACAACAGATTTACCACCTCATCATAGAGTGGATATGCTCATATACATGTTGAGAAAACTTCAAAAGCTTGAAATCAGGAACGTCCTACTCACATTCAGCCTCAGCTTCCCACACAGCAATATGGGGGCTGAGGCTAATGTCTCTTTCTTCTGTGTTTATTATTTACTAGCTCAATGATAGCTCCTCATCATACAATGAGTTCAAGGCAGTGCATATGGCCATCCCCCTCTTTCATTTTATTCTCACAATTATCCTGTGAGGCAGATTGAGGTGGGACACAGCACTTGCCTCAGTTCACCCAAGGAGAGCATACAGGCCCAGCGAAATCTTCCCAATCCCAGACCACTATCCTGGAAGGAATAACTGATGCTAAACATTACATGAAAGAATAATTCCCTAACTCTGGTCCCCAAGATGATTTGGACTGCACCTCGCAGAATTTCTGTCCACTGGCAAAAGTGACTAGGGCTGCTGGGAGCTGAAGTTCAAAACCCCTGGAGGACAAGAGTTTGGCGATCACTCATAAAATATATCTAAAATACATACACAGATATGGCATTTGGTATTCAATACTGCTATAATACTGGCACACATTTTCATGCACTGTTTTTACCTATTTTACTTTGTCATTCAGGCCAAAGTAATAAAAATAAGAAAGCACAGGGAAAGGAAAATATGTTGTCAGATAACAAGATTTATTTTCAGAGACAAACACTGCAGCTAGGGAAAAAATCCAATCATAATGTGGTGTTGTCTGGACTTAGCACCACAAGCAGTACAAAGGAAAGAACAAAAATGTTCTTAATTGAATTTGCAAATGCATCCTATGAATTCTATCTGTTTTTAACATTTATCTATCTTAACATATTGCAAAGATTCTTCTTCTAAAGACGATTCTGGCAACAAAATTCAATTACTCATTATTACAGATGGGCAGTTTAATTATGCATATAGATAGGAAGCATGATTTTTAAAAAGAAATCTACGAAAATAGCAGTTAAGATCTTTAAAAGCCTACCTAATAATTTTAGAAAATCCTTGATATCAAAATATTTTAATTAAATGGAAAAAGCACAAGCATGTACCATCATTTATATCTTTATCAAAAATCATTAAATTGAGCTTACCAATGAACGGTTCTGTTTTTGTTGAAAACACTCTGGTAAGTCTTCCCAGTTATCTAATTTTATATCCAGTGGAATGAAGTTACAATTCAAAGGCTCTCCATCCTGAGGGAGTCAAAGAAATGCTCTTTTAAACTTGTAAAAGAAAGAAGGCATTTAGTTCTTTGAATATTTCACATTTGTAGGCTTTTCCCAACTACAATACTTGTTTTCCCACAATGATTCACCAGTGCAATTTCTTAGAGTAATCCCAATTACAAAAAATGTACACTTTTCATTTCCTTCCTAAAACTACGTAGTTCAGCAACACTTTACTTTACCAAAACTTTTACATCCCCATCAGCAGAAGTGACTTTAAAGGCAGCAAGCCAAGTCCTTCGTTTGTGGGTATCATGTCCCCCTCAGAGGCTTTTACTGTTTCCTCTATTGAGCCTCAGTTGTCCCTTCAGTTAGAATGGGCTCAGTTTGTTTTTGTATAGTTTTCTGTAGGAGGGTACCTTAATTAGAACCTGTCCCTTTAACAACCTCCCCTCTTACAGAGGCAGGGATTGCAGTACTCCTCATCAACTCTTTCACAGTCAGTCTAAGAGTGCCAAGGAGTCTAGAGGCTGCAATATCTTCCACACCTAAGGTTGAAGTCAAAGGTTAAAGAAACTCAGTCAAAGTTTAAGAAGCAAAATGTTGAAGAAATTGATTAAGACTTGGAGAAAGAAGTCTGAAGTGTTGAAGAACCAAGTCTACAGTTTAAAGAAGAAAAAAGACTTAACAGGAGGTGTTAACAGGACTCAAAGCCATACAAAGGTCACAGAAGAGGCTAGAAAAAAGGATCTCTTTGGAAGAAATCAAGAGAAACCCAGTGAAGTTCCAAGCTTCCATCTGTTTCTTCAAATAACTGTTTGTTAGTCAGACCCTGGGAGGAGTTAGGGTACAGCCATACAGCCTGAAAAACTTACAGCAACCCAGTGATTCCTTATGTAAGCCTTCAACAATACAA
This sequence comes from Anolis sagrei, assembly GCF_037176765.1. Classification (NCBI taxonomy): domain Eukaryota; kingdom Metazoa; phylum Chordata; class Lepidosauria; order Squamata; family Anolidae; genus Anolis; species Anolis sagrei. The sequence continues at coordinate 214,013,232 of NC_090021.1, read as the reverse complement.
TAAACTGTTCTGCTGCTGTTTCACCTCAGTACAGCATTGGTTTGCTTAGTGCTTTCAAACCATGATTTCTGGCTCTGCATGAAACAAGAAGCCACTGAAGACCTGGCAGTGTAACTTGGCTCTTAGTTTCCCTTTGGCTAAATGGGAGGAGGAGAGAAAACTCAACACTACACCTGAATACTTTAAAGCAGGCCTGGGCCAACATCGGCCCTCCAGGTGTTTTGGACTTCCACCATTCCTAGCAGCGGGCTGTTAGGGATAATGGGAGTTGAAGACACCTGAAGAGCTGAAGTTGGTCCTGACCTGCTTTAAAGTACTGAACATCAATCAGTACTTTAAGACTTGCATTAAAACTTTGATTTTGGATTACATGATTGTTAATAATTGGTTTTATATTTAGTTTAGATGCTTTAACTTTTTGGTTTTAATACATATGTTTACTTCATTTGTATGCATGTTTGTGCAGCATCAAATTGTTGCCTACTATAAGCCGCTCTGAGACCCCTTTGGGGTAAGAATGGTGGGGTATAACTATAGTAAACAATAAATAAATAAATACATAAATAAATAAATAAAAGCAAACACCAATGGACATGCCAGAACACATTTGTAGAGTTTTCCCCCCGAATGATACCAATTTTTTTAAAAAAATGAGGTACAGGTGGCAGCATCTTGTGGGCTAGGAGTGGAATATCATGAACAGCTCAAAACCATCAAAATGTATCACATCACTTTGGTAGAGGACTTGGAAAATTGCACTTTATAGCAAAAGAATGCAGATTCTCGACACATTTTTTCTATTCCTGTAAAATTTGGTACAATTTGGAATGTGGGTTTTGTTTCTAAATTGATTTGGTACCCAACAAACTCCACTCTTGGGTCCTGGTATGTACGGGAGCAGAAAGGGGCAGCAACACCCAAGATATACCCATATAATGATTTGGACCCCACAGTGTCTCGTATGAGCACAAAGCACAAAGGCACTGTTTCTGAGGAGCCTTCCTGATTTCCATCTTACTCCAGTGCAGCCTTTCCACAATATCCACCACATTATTATGGAGATGCCCTCAACTCTCAGGAAGAACTCCAGAGAAAGGGAAAGAGCAGGATTTTCTTTTCTTTTCTTTTGGACAGAAATGGATTTCAGTTGCACTTTTTTCCACCTAAACCAAAAACTTTAACCCACCTTTGTGTAGATATGAATTCGGTCAGTGTTCCTACTTGCACAGAACATCAAGCCAGAATAAGCTGGAAAGAATCTTGAATCCTCTAAATAACCTAAAAATGAAAATGAAGTAGCTTCAGATCGTTCACACTTCACTTTCATCCTCTTAAAACAGATTAGATTATACTTTAGGAACAGACAAAGATCCAGATCTCAGCAGAGTTCAGCTCCCATGATTGCTCACTACTAGCTATATGAACTATGGTTGACAGGATCCAGCAAGTCCTAGAATGCTGTAATCTTTTGCTCTTACACATATCGGCTGTTAGGAATTGTGGGAGTTGAAGTCCAAAGTTGAGGGCCAAAGTTTGCTCATGCCTAAGTTAGACAGATCCAATTTTTACTCTTTGGGATTGTGTGCGAATATTTTATATATACACTGGTCTCTCAGTGTGGGAAAGCACAATATCTATTTATCTTCATAACATTTTAAATTCCTTAATTCTCTCAACAGGACTGAACATAATTTCTCCTGGAAAGATACCTGAGGGTTTAGAAAAAAAGTTTGAAAAAAAGTCGGAAAAAATCATGGTATTTCTCACTCCTTTTTTCTGGAAGGCCTTTTTCATGGGAAATTTGGATAAAATAAAAACTGAAAAAAGTGATTAATTTTTGGGCGGGTTTAATTTAGAGTAATGAATACAACATTTAAGACAGAGCTTTCATACATTTACTCCTCCAAAATGATTTCTTACTTTTAAGTAAGACACAGTATCTGATCATGGCAATTCCTGGTCCTCGTTTCCTCTTCTCTCTCTTTTGAGCTTCCTATATATTTTACTTATTTCGATTGATTGAAGAATAGCCTTAACATAAACAACTTTTGTTTGCTTGAAACTACAGAAAAATACAGGAGGTAAAACAAAATTCTCTATTTTCTTAACATTGATAAAGATGAAAGCAAAGGTTTCCTGTGATATTAAGTCTAGTTGTGTCCGACTCTGGGAGGTGGTGCTCATCTCCATTTCTAAGCCAAAGGGCCAGCAATGTCGATAGACGCCTCCAAGGACATGTGGTTGGCATGACTACATGAAGCGGAGTTACCTTCCCACAGAAGCAGTACCTATTCATCTACTCACATTTGCATGTTTTTGAACTGCTAGGTTAGCAGAACCTAAGGCTTACAGTGGGAGCTCACCCCGCTCCCCGGATTCAAACTGCCAACCTTTTGATCAGCAAATTCAGAGGTTTAACTAGCTGCGCCACCAGGGCGGGGGGGGGGGGGGGGAGATAATAACCGATAGCTATTTGTTTTTATTGATTTTTCCTTGTTCCTAATAAACTTGTGAAATCAAAGCAACTCCTTACATTTCAGGACCTTGTAGCTCTATTTGTTAAAAAAAGAAAGACAACTGAACATGTAATTAATGACTGAATGAACTGTTACATGAATACGCCAATCCTGATAATGTTAAGCCAAACAAAATTGTACTTAATTATATGTACAGGATAATAGTACCATAGTTCATTTTATAGACACTATATTTCCAGTAATTTTACATCTCTCGTCATCAAAGGAAGCAAGCTCTTACCTTCTTTCACCCCTTGCTCCAAACAATCTGGTTGATCATTATTTGCAGTAGCTGCATCTTCTTCCTTCATTCCATCAGGCGCATCTGTTGGTCCTGTGTTTTCTCTTTGACTAACATGATTAGGTTCCTCTGTTCCATTTCGACTGGCATCATCTTGAGCTATTCTTTCTTTTTCACTTTGAGTAGATACAAAACTAATCTGAGTTTCATTCTGTGTAACTGTAGATATTAAAACAACAGTAACATCAGTTAGATCTTTGCACACGAGCAGAAGTATAATGAAATTCTGCTGTTAAAATCTACACTTTCAAGATAAATCCTGCACTATTATGTTACAGCATAATCTTCACACTAGTTCTTCAAGGAAAAACTATTAATATAACTGATTTATGAGATAATTCACAAATTAGAAAGTATCCCAGGGTATGTGCCTGCCAGTCTGTTCTCTTCTAGCATCTTGACTCTATCTACCAAAAACGTGAGATGATGTACTTCTTTTAGGAGTGCTTTGATTGTGACTGGGGTAGGACTAAATGGCCCATGAGGTCTCTTCCAAAGTATATTATCTATTCAAGATCAGTAATAGAAGAACCTGAGTTTCATGAATTGTTGGAAAACAATGGCTTTTTGAAAGGATCTGGAATGACAATTTCTATGGAAAGGTACTACAGATATCCTCCCAACTCCTAATGCCAAGAGATAACCATTGGTAACAAATGTATGGCACATTTAATTTTTTGGGTAAAGATTTTAAGAGGTGTATCTAGAAAATGAACATCTACTATGTTTTTCTTCAAATGCCTCATATATTGTAGCACAAGAGCATACTTACTCTTCTTTCTCCGTGGAGAATCACACATTTCACAATAAGGCAGCAGTGAATTATTGCTGTAAGTGCATTGTCTGCAATGCCATATTGCTTCAGAAGCAGATTCTCTTCTACTTGAATGAGATAATGGAGTATCAAACTCATCTTCTGTAATGTCTTTTGCAAATGAACAGCCTGGTTTTTGGAAAAGAGATTTGATTCCTTCCTTAGGAGAAGTCTTTGGTGTACTTGGCGGCTCTAAAGCTCTTGCTCTCTTCGCTTCTTTACAAGGTGCATCCAATTCATTTAGTCCCTCAACATCCAAAGAAATGCCGTTTTCTATGCTCTTTTCCCCCAAAGTTTGGGGAGAGTTATCACAAGCAACCTTTTTCCGCTTCATATTTTGCTTTGGTGAAAGGAAAGTACGGATATCATGCTGCTTTTCCTTTTCAAACTAAGGGATGGGACAAAAAATACATTAACATACAGGGGTACAGTTTTCATTACATTTTGTGTCCTGAATCTATTTTTATATTTTCTAGTTTCAGACTTATATTAATAGCTTTTTTGTGTCCTGAATCTATTTTTTATATTTTCCAGTTTCAGCCTTATACCAATAGCCAGTTTTCTTTTTGTAACTGAATTGGTTTTTAACAGACAACTGACATATTACAAAACATGAGAAACTATTATTATGCCTCTTTTTCTGGCCATTGTAAGTGACCAAACGATCGCTACAGTAATCACAAAAACATGTGCATGGACTGTCATTTTTATATTTTACATATAAAACCCTAAAGGCTGTTTTAAGTCAAATATCTTCTGGAGACCTGTAGAGCTCTACACCATTATCATGTGCTCCAGTGAAACAGGTTTTCCTTGTCCATTTAAAGTCCCATTATATTTTCAGGCAGGGTGCTAAATCCAACATTATGAATTTTATGGGTTTTAATTGTGGTTTTTAAAATACTGTACTTTTTATATTTAATTCTTTGTTTATCAGTTGTATATTTTTGGATTTTAAATTGTACTGAAATGCTTTTAATTTGAGCTGCTTTGAATCTCTTTGTGGAGAGAAAAAGTAGGATATAAATAAACATAATAAATAGAGTTGATTCATTGAAATGTATTGCACTTGTTTCTTACAATTTATGTAAGCACCATTTATTTTAACAGGCCTATTCTAAAAGGTACCAAAATTGGATTTAACCCAAGTGTGTAACTTTTGATTCATAGAATGACACAGTTTTTCACAACCACCATAGTACAACCTATCAATTTTACCAGCTGGGTAAAAATTAAGCACTAAGTAAGTTTCTTGCATCCTGAGGCATAAATCCAACCTAGTTTCTCATAACCCATCTTTTTTTTGGGGGGGGGGGGTTCATTGTGGAGGTTGTAATTGTGATGTGGTTACGCAATGGCTAAATCCGCCCTTCCTCTCCAAAGCCCACCTTTTCAGTGTGGCAGGCCACTTGACACACATTTCTATGGAGAATGAAGGGAGTGGAAAAGAACGATCAAGCTATCTTCCTAGAGTAGGAAGAGTCCTGGAACATGCCTACTGTAGTCAAAGGAAAAGGGATGGTCGTGTCTCACCATGCTCCTAACCATGTTAAAATAACTTACAGAATTTGATTTAAAACAGTTTATAAGATTTGAAAGCAATACATGAAATGACCATCTTGGGCAGGAACCTACTGTGCACTGTGTTATTATTACTTTACTGACACAAAAACACAGTATGGCACAACAAACAAGATATATATGCTGGATTTTGTATCACAAAATCACAAGTTAAACACTTCCCAAGCGTTTAGGAATGTGTGATGTATTTTCAAATGATGCATGCAGATCTAAGTAAGGTGGCCTTTTGTAGTCGACAAGATTCTGGCTCTTGGATGGCCCCTGGGGTCTCCTGCCCATCTACCCTAGACTCAGTCCCATGATGTTCCCAACTGGCCTCATTCTGAAGACCTTCAAAACCTTCCCCTTGGTTTTGAAGTCTTGTGATAGAGGCCAGTTGGGAATTGTGCAAGGCTAGCGAGTTTGCCAGCCTCAACTTGACGAAGGGACATAGCTTCCCAAATAGCCTCATTCATGCCACCTGCCTCCCTGATGTGCTGTTGGGCATATGACACTCATGGACAAAACAACTTTTTTTGTAATGTGCATCTTCAAAATTGAGCTACGCATTTCATTCCATGGCGCATTATACTTGAGTAATTACGCATAGTTAAAATGTAACCTGAAACAATTATGAACACATATATTAAAAGACATAGATATGAGATTAAAACACATTAAAATAATTCATACCAATAAAATGTCAATTTAAAATTCATAGTTGAAAATGGACTGAGTAGCCTGCTGGAAAAGATAGGTCCTGTTTTAAATTCTGACAACTCATTTAGCTGTCAAATTTTTTCCCCAGTCCCGGGGTGGCTGATGAAAAGGTCTGGCTGGGTGAAGTAAGCACCCCCCAGAGATATATTTCCTGACACAAGTTCTCAATCTTTATCTTCTGTATGGTTGAAATAACAGAGCTGGACCTGTATTAGTCTTATAGAATCATAGAATCATAGAGCTGGAAGAGACCACATGGGCCATCCAGTCCAACCTCCTGCCAAGAAGCAGGAAAATTGAATTCAAAGCTATTACTTGTTGCTGTTACTACTATTAAAGAATCTGGAAGGATTCCTAGGTCTCATCTGCTGAATCTTAGTTGCTAGTTTCTCAATTCTAGTATTATAGAAAATGAGCCATATTTAACGAAAAGCCTTTTTTTGTGTATTAGAGAAATTAGGTAGAACACACGTAATTTCAGTTTTGTATTATCATTCATTTGTGCAATGAATAAGCAGCACTATTTCCAAGCCAAAAGATACATATCTGATCCTGGCAGTGTAGCTTGCATGCTGTTGTTCGGTACTTAAAAGTTCACCTAGCTGCTTTCCCAACTCACAGGCTACCAGGAGCCTCATTCAAAAACATGCTGAGTACTCAACTTGGTCTGGCTCAGAGCACTGAACCGTTTGGGTGGCATCCAACACTGGAACAATTTCAATTTGTGAAATTTATCTCACAACCTTTTCTTTGTCACCTGTAATTGTGGTACACTGTTCCAGGGACATATGGATGCCATTAAATCACACCCTTTAATGTTTCTTTCAAAGATATTAGTCATATTCCAGTGAGGCAGGCTAATGGCATGAAAACGAGTTCGATGGTTTTCTGAAGCAATCAATACAACAACTTTATTTTTATACCCCGCCAACCATCTCCCCTAGGGGACTTGGGGCGGCTCACAAGGGACAAGCCCAAAAATTACAATTAAAACACAGCAATCAAACTACAATTAAAACATCAGATAAAAACAATACAACACAATTATAAACAACATAGGAACAATATGGCTGAGAAAAATCATAGCTGAGGTACAATTCAATGAGTGGAATATATTCTGCAGGAGCGCAAGAAAAGTGCAACAGACTAGTAGATTGGGCGGGAAATGCTGTCATAAAACATGTTGAGGTAGGCCATTTGAGGGTGGAAATAAAGTGCAGAAACTCAATAGGGACAGGAAAATTACTGGTGAGCTGCTCAATCGAAAGAACACCAGAACATCCAGGTTTTTAGTTGACTCCGAAAGGAGGACAAGGTTGGAGCCTGTCTGATCTCCCTAAGGAGGGAGTTCCAGAGCTGAGGGGCCACCACCAAGAAAGCTCTCTCCCTCATCCCCAACAACCATGCTTGAGATGGCGGGGGAGAGAGAGCAGTGCCTCCCCAGGTGATCTCAAGGTATGCACTGGTTTATAGGGGAAGAGGCGATCATGGAGATGAGCAGGTCCCAAACTGTTTAGGGCTTCTATAATCTACATAAGAAGTCATTAATGTAAGACTTATTAATATCAAATCATTAAAAAAAACCCAGAAACTTGAACAATCTAGACATGGAGAAAACTTGAAAACTATGAAAAAGTTCAAGGCTCAAGATTTAATAGCAAAGCTATCAGAGAAGCTCATCACCAAAGCAATAAGCTGTCCATCCTGTTTCTTACCAGCAGAGGACTCTTGCTATACAAGAGAGAGCAAAAGACAGAGGCTTGGAGGCTGGAGAATAGGGTTGGGATAAAATATACTTTAGGGGTATGCAGACAGATTTAATGACCCTGGGAGGGCTATTGTAGGTCAAGAGATGAATGAAAAGCTCAGAAAAGATGCTTTCAGAGTGGCACTGCATATGCGTCTGTTTCTGAGGCTGGCTGTGTATATGTTTGAATGACTGGAGAGTTATGTCTCAGATTATGTGCTGACATATCTATGCGACTGGAGGAGAGCAATCACTTTGCATGTTCATACAGGTGAAATGTGGAGGGCTCTCTGTAAAAATGATAATAATGAAGAAGAGCAAGAGAGAGAAAGGATGGCTGGAGAAAAGCAAAGTAGGAAACATAAGCTGCTCCTTCTGCAATGCAGCTTCACACATTTCAAGGATATTAGCACTAGACCATGACTCCAAAAACCAGGACTCAAATCCCTGCTCAGCTATTGAAACCCACTGAGGGATGTTGAGCATGTTACACTGAGAGGAAGGCAAAAACAATCCTCTTCTGGACAAATCTTGTCAAGAAAAACCTGTGATAGCTCCATCTCTGTCACCATTAAGTCAGAGATTACTTGAAGGAACACAACAATAACAAGGTCTCAGAAAGATCAATTTTTGGAAGTCATGTTTGGTCATTCATGACCACAAACATGAATCCTAGACCCCTTCCCACAGCTGAATAAAATCCCAGATTATCAGCTTTGAATTGTGATATATGGCAATGTGCACTCAGATATTCCAGTTCAAAGCAGATGTTGTGGGCTATTCTGTCTTGATATTCTAGGTTATATGGCTGTGTGGAAGGGCCCCTAGATTCTTAAACCTGTCTTACAATTTCATATTGAACAGGCTGTCTGCTACAATCTTGTACAACACCAGCTGTTTTGATAGATTAGTTTTAATCTCAGCTCATATCAGCCCAACTGCCCAGTCCGATTTTTCCCCATTTCCAGAATAAATGGGTTTTGCACCAGTGTCTGAAAACCAAAACAAAACAAAACAACAACACTAAAACATCCTCACCAGGGAATTCCAGGTGAAAAATAAAACAAATATGAAACGTAACAGGATTCAACCAACTAACTACAAGGACAGTCAGCCCTCTGCATTCATAGATTCAACCATCTGTTGCTTAAAAGTAATCAACAAAAAATAACTCCAGAAAGTAAGCCTTGATTGTGCCATTTTATATAAGTGAGACCATTTTATAATACCATTGTATATAATGGGTCTTGTATATAATGGGTCTTGAACAGCCTGGAACCAAACTCCAGCAGATACTAAGAAGCCACTGTAATTATATTTATAAACCAGCAGATAATGCAGAAATGTAGGCAATGAGGCCTATACATGTCAGCTAACCTTGTGCCTGCGCACCAATACAAATAGCATGGTTGTAAATACACAACAAATGTAGTTGTAGCCATACAAATACTTAATGACACTGTTTTATTTGTATACACTTACATGAGTGAACAAAGCCTCATTTTTTATTTCATTTATACTTTCATTAGGAGTCCAGGCTTCAGCAAAATTCAGGAAATTCCATTTCTCTCTGTCACCTTCTGGTGCTTGCAGTTTTTCTTTCTTGCCATTCAGAGTGGTGCCTGTAACTTTGGCCTGTATGCAGGAGAATACAAAAACCATTTCAGTTTTTGGAATAATGACTAGTATGCCATCAGGATTATCTTCAAAAATCTATATACTTTCTCTTCACATCTGTTTTCTGCCTCTCATTGAGACTCTGTTATATGTCCCATCATTCTAGAAAGAGAGGTAAGTGAAGACTTGTGACCTTGTTTCCTTGTAGCTGTATCTTGATTGTGGAAATCTTTCCCAAAGGAAGCCAGTCTGGTTTCACCCCTTTTGGGTTTCTGTTTTTCAAATGTGTTTTTCAAATGTTCTTTGGTTCCTTAAAATCAGAGGTGACGTGATGCAAGTTACACTCTTTCAGCCTAAAAGGAAGACAAAGGCAAACTATTCTTGAACAAATCTTGTCAAGAAAACTCGGTGATAGTTTGCCTTAGGGGTGCCATAACTCAGAAATGACTTGGAAGTTGACAACAATTTAAAGTATTTTTAAGGAGCTATATTAGGCCTTTTAAAATGTTTTATCTGTTGTACATCACTTCAAAGACTCTGAGAAGCAGCAGAGAAATGCTTTAGGCCCGTCGCAAACTAGGTTCCTGCTGGAGAAAACCTTGCTAGCAAGTCCCTGACGTCATGAGCCTGCGCCTCTCTCCCCGCCCCTTTCTCCGCCCTTTTCTCTTTGCGAGCGTGGTTTTTCCTTTGCTAGGGCAGCATTGCCCGCATTTTCTCTCAGTTGAATTCTGCCAACTGAGAGAAAATGCGGGCAATGCTGCCCTAGCACAGGAAAAACCACGCTCGCAAAGAGAAAGGGGCGGAGAAAGGGGCGGGGCGAGAGGCGGAGTCTCGTGACGTCAGGGACATGCTAGCAATTTTCCTCCCGCAGGAACAGAGTTTGCGACGGGTCTTAAATAAAATGAATTACTGTATGCCTTCAAAAAAATTATGGCCTTTTACAGCCTTAAAGTGAACCCATCGTGAGATTTTTTTTGGCAAGATTTGTTCAGAGGGGGTTTGTCTTTGCCTTTTTCTGAGGCTGAGAGAGAGTGCCTTGCCCAAATCACCCAGTGAGTTTCTGGGCCAAGCAAGGATTCAAATTCAGTTCTCCCTGTGACCTAGTACAGCACTCAAACTATTACACAACACAGGCTCTTTTAAATAAAATAAATGTGTGCAAACATATTAAGGCAACAGAATGGATACCATTGGCAGGAATACGTGTTTTTATTGTATCATATTTGTAGAGTCACATATGCTATTGATGCAATATAAAGAAACCAGTGTATCAATGAATGTTTTGCCTCTAGGAAATGAGTCAAATCTATCTAACAGCAGATATTTCTATCCCAAAAATGGGGGACTAATCATTGTTTGCATCTTTCTCCCAGCAGCAGTAGTTAAAAGTCTAACTAACTTTGTGTGCAAACAAGAGCGCATCACAAAGCTGACTATTGCCTGATTTAAATGCCGGCCACATTGTATGGATTATATTTTAAGACAGTGAATCAAGGGAGAGATTACTTCCCCACCAGTTGGTTTTCCTTCTTCTTCTACCTGCTCATATTTTGCATTGTTTACTGCTGAAGAAAAACTTTAGACTTTGATAGACGTTGCACTATTCTGTGTGCAAAGATGATCCTATTCCTCAGAAATAAATTCTACTTTTGATGGAGAAAGCAAGAACTCTTCCTGAAGGAAGACTACTTTTAAAACACACCTTCTGGGACCTCATGATCCTCCAAATGTCTATCTCCTATGGTATGACTTGAAATCTTTTGGGACAGCATTGTTGGTGGGTTCTAGTTGGGCTGAAAGGATAAGGGGGTGACCCAGCACACTTCCCAGTGTTCATCAAACTCCTTGCCAAGGAAAATCTAACAGCTGAATTCACTTTCCGTTTTCTCAAATGCTTATGAACACAATTATTTTTAGAAATCCTTCTGTTCACTCATGAACAGATCTGACAAAAGCCTGGAATGCTAATAAATTGACAAAATGGGTTCTTCTAAAGTAGATATTAACAGGGTGGTGCTGGAGAGTGAAGTTGTTATTTCTACCCTTGTGGTTTTAAAATGTGAAGAGAAACAAGATATAAATTAAGTGAAACTGAGTTTCATGAAAGCCTGACATGGATCTCCTAGAAGACTTATAACAAGTTTTGTTTCCCCCCCTGATATATCAGGTTTACACCAACATTATTTATATATTACATGACATTACACTGGAAACAATGTACATTACGTCTACCCAAAAATGACAGCGTGGTCCTCAGCAGACCTGGGAACAAGAATTGAGGATTTTCACTTCTTCAGGTACCCACCCTTGTTTTTGAAAATGATGGCTGCCAATATTTAAGTGCATCATCATACCTTGCGGTTCAACATTGCCCACATAAGAGGATCCATTGTTCCATTTGCAATTAAATAATGAATATTCACAGAACAGCACTGTCCAATCCGATGAGCTCTGTCTTCTGCTTGCTTTATGTGTCCAGGATCCCAATATAGTTCAGCAAAAACAACATGAGTTGCAGCAGTAAAGGTTAAACCCTAAGATTGGAAATAAAAACTCTTAGTATTTACAGATCATTTTTCCAAGATGTATACATGAGAACCCGGGAGATGTTGTAGGGGTAGCAAGTCTTACATGAATATTTCTTAGTGGTATGGACATTTGGCTTCAGTATAAGAAGCAGAGAGAGTAAAAATCTATCTATATAATAAAAGTCAAAACTTGTATGCGGCGGATGTGTGGCGGTGTATGTGCCGGCTTTCTGATTGGCCAGCCTGAAAGTTCCAAGATTCTAATTGGCTGCTGCTGTGGTGCTATTTGCATATGGTCCCTGATTGGCCTGCTTCAACAGGAGCCCCTGGTGGAGAAAAGAGTTCATGACAGAAACTGGAACATAAGAGGGAAATTTGCATATGGTCTCTGATTGGCCAGCCTCAATTCCAAGGTTCCGAGATGACAAAGAGAGGAAAGGAAAGGGCCAGAGGGGGCTGGTTCAGACAATTACCAATACAGACCAGACTAGGCACACAGAGCCCCCATGACCCACTCGACATCCTACTGCAGTTTGGAGGAGGATGAACCATGGATGATGGGGCTTGCAGTACCTTTGCTCAATTCTTGAGACCACTGCAACCCTCAACCAATTACCGATAAAGACCAAACTTGGCACACTGAGTCTCCATGATGCATTCTACATCCTGGTGCGGTTTGGGGGAGTATGCACCATGGACGATGGGACTTGCAATACCTGCACTCCCTTCCTGAGACCATTACAAGTGCCAACAGTGATGGACCAGGATCACAATTCGCACAGAGAGCCCGCATGACCCACTCTACATCCTGGTGCAGTTTAGAAACATTTGGACATGGATGATGGGACTTGAAGTCACTTCACTCACTTCCTGAGACCACTGAGACCCTTGCCAATGACTGATCCAGACCAAACTTGGCACACAGAGTCCCCATGACCCACTCTACATCCTGGTGCACTTTCGAGGAGGACAGACCATGGATGATGGGACTTCAAGTACCTCCACTCCCTTCCCAAGACTGCTGCAACCCTCATCTAATGTCCGATCAAGACCAAACTTGGCACACAGAGCCCCCATGGACCACTCTACATCCTGCTGCCGTTTTGGAGGAGGGTTGACCATGGATGATGGGACTTGCAGTACCTTTACTCACTTACTGAAACCACTGCGACCCTGAACCAATGATAAAGACCAAACTTGGCACACAGAGCCCCCATGACTCACTCTATATCCTGCTGCTGTTTGGAGGAGGGTTGACCATGGACAATGCGACTTCAAGTACCTTCACTCACTTCCTGAAAACAATGCAACCGTCATCCAATGACCAATACAGACCAAACTTGGCATACAGAACCGCCATTACCCACTTTCTCTAATAACCCGGGCAGCGCCGGGTCCCCAAGCTAGTAAACAAATAAAGGTTTTAGTGCTTAGTCTGACTCAAAAGTTTCCATAATGTATAGAAAGTTTAGCAGGCAGAGGCTGGCATCCTGGTAGAGACGTATGTATCCCTAAGTCTCCCTTATGCAAGCATTATGTCCTGATCTGAGTACTAAGGGGTTGTTATTACACTTCTACACTCAAGTTACTAAACAGTCTCTTAGGTCCTCTGCTTGGCCATTCAAGCCAGTGGGTAAGATCACAGCTGTCTGGTTACATCCCCGTAGCCAGATTTTTTGCATCATATCAGAAGCAAGTTGAGGGCACACAGTTAAAATGCATTTTAAATACAAAGTTTTAAAACTTGGCATTATACTAAATGTCCTTTGACCAGAAGCAGGCCACTTGGAGTACCTCTGGCGTCACTGTGAGAATATCCTCCATTGTGCATGTGGCAGGGCTCAGGTTGCATTGTAGTAGGTGGTCTGTGGTTTGCTCTTCTCCACATTCGCATGTCATGGACTCCACTTTGTGGCTCCATTTCTTAAGGTTAGCTCTGTATCTCGTGGAGCCAGAGCACAGCCTGCTTAGCACATTCCAGGTCATCCACTCTTCGGTGTGCCCAGGAGGGAGCTTCTCATCTGGTCTCAGCAACTGATTGAGGTGCTGGGTTTTAGCCTGCTACTGTTGGATTCTCGCTTGCAGAGGTGTTCCTGCAAGTATCTCTGTAGATCTTAGGAAGCTGTTTCTTGATTTAAGATGTTGGCATGCTGGCTGATATCCGAACAGGAGATGGGCCAAAGATGTCAATGCCTCCGTCCTTTAATTGCTGGCTGCTACTTCCTGGCAGATGTCAGGTGGTGCAATACCAGCTAAACAGTATAATTTCTCCAGTGATGTGGGGCGTAGACACCCTGTAATAATGCAGAATGTTTCATTAAGAGCCATATCCACTGTTTTTAACGTGGTGCGATGTATTCCACACTGGGCATGCATATTCGGAAGCAGAGTATCAAAGCACAAGGGCAGATGTCTTCACTGTGTCTGGTTGTGATCCCCAGGTTGTGCCAGTCAGCTTTCATATGATATTATTTTTAGCATCCACTTTTTGTTTGATATTCAAGCAGTGCTTCTTGTAAGTCAGAGCATAGTCCAGGGTGACTCCCAAGTATTTTGGTATGCTGCAATGCTTCAGTGGGATTCCTTCCCAGGTAATCCTCAATGCTCGAGATGCTTGTCTGTTCTTAAGATGAAAAGCAAATGTTTGTATTTTAGATGGATTAGGAATAAGCTGATTTTTCCCTGTAATAGACAGTAAGAGCACCTAAAGCTCTGGAGAGCTTCTGTTCAACCATCTCAAAGCTCACTGCTTGAGCGGTGATGACACGATTGTCAGCATAGATGAAACTCTCGGTCCCTTTTGGCAGTGGCTGATTATTTGTGTAAAGTTAAACATTGATTGAGCAAGCATGCTCCCCTGAGGCAGGCCGTTCTTCTGTTTTCGCCATCTGCTTCTCTGGCCTTGGAACTCAACAAGCTCCTGTTTTGTAGCAGATTTCCTATGAAGTGGATGAGGTGGTAATCCTTTGTGATATTATAATTTTTTTCTCAGGAGAAGGCAATGATTTACAGTATCATGTGCTGCTGACAGATCTATGAAGACAGCTCCTGTAATCTGCTACCTTTCAAAACCATCTTCTATGTGCTGAGCCAGGTCCAGCACTTGTGATGTGCAGGTATGGCCTTTCCTGAAACCAGCTTGTTGTGGAATCATACATGGGCCTATTTTTTCCAAAATTCTATGCAAAATAAGTCTCTCTAGAACTTTGCAAAGATGGTATAACAAGGAGATTGGTCTATAGTTTTTTGGATCGCTGCAATCTTTGCCTGGTTTCAAAATGGCTATGACTCTTGTTTTCCTCCCGATTTTAGGGATCTGACAGGATGCAATGCAGTTGTTCATCAGCTTCAGCAGCCAGCACATTAGCCATATGAAAATGATTATATCAGTGCTGAGATCTGCCAGTGTCCTCCAGAAATCTCAGCACTGATATAATCATTTCACGCCTCAGTACGTGGATGTAGCCAGAATGACTCACATTTTCTTAATGCCACACTAAATTGCATTGCCTTCTTCCTGATCATGATTTTCCAAACCATTGCATATTGATACCAAGAATATTACTATCTTACAATCTGGCACAGTAGAGAAGTTTAACTTTTGCAGATAGCTTTATCTGGGATTTTCTCACACATGACATGACTACAACAACAGCCAATTCTTAAAACTATGTTTTGCTTTTCTATGTGACCTACATTATTTTTTTAAACAGCAGCAGCACAACCGAACACTGTTCAAATGACACAAGCACTAACTTCACCATAGGAAAAAAAATAGGATCCTGTATGTTTTCTTACCTGACCTGCAGCCTGAATACTCAGTATGGCCACCCTGGTATCTGGATCCTTTTGGAACTGGTTGACAAGGCTTATTCTTTCCGATGAAGCTACACTTCCATCTATTCGAATATATCGAGTCTATTAACATAAGGTGTAAGACAAACTGTAACCAGACACTGAAATAGAGTTTTCAGTAAAAGTAAAGTTAAATGATTAGGAAAAGGTAGTCCAATTATAATGCTGCAATCAAATCACAAGCCAAGGATATTATGGGACTGTTTAAAAATCTTTCCTTCCATCCATCACAATAATCTGAAGCAGGCTCTGGTTCACTATGCTTGCTCTTTCAAACAGAACAATGGAACTATAGAGTTGAAAGAGATATCAAGGGTCATCTAGTCTAAGCCCCTACCATGTAGGAAAAACACAATCAAAACATCCCCAGCAGATGGCCATCTAGCCTTTGTCTAAAAGCCTCCAAAGAAGGAGCTCCCACCACACTCCGAGGCACAGAGTTCCACTGCTGAACTTCAGGAAGTTCTTCCTTATGTTCAGGTGGAATCTCCTTTCCTGTAATTTGAACCCACTGCTTCAAGTCTTTGTTTCCAGGGCAGCACAAACCAAGCCTGCTCCTTCTTCTTTATGACATCCTTTCACATATTTATACATGGCTATCAACCTAAGCTGTCATCAATGTCCATGAATATAATTTTATTAATAAATTAGGCATTACCCTACTTTTCAGAGCTGAATCCATATCAATAAAGACATGACAGTTATCTCCCTTACACCTAGAAACTAAAACAAGCAAACGAGCCACATGATGCAAAAGAAACAAGGAACAGGGAAGAAAAACAAGAAAATGTTTGCACTACTTCTTAATGTTAAATGGTTTTAGACTAAGGTGAAATGCTGCCAACAGTCATGCCTAGTTTTCCTTCTTATCAAAATCTCTGTTAATTTCTCAGGTGTGTGGCCCTCCTCACTGTTTCTCCTACCCCTAATGGGGCAGCTGCTGTGGAATGGGATTCTCAGGAAGACTAACAGTAGGCCTGCTTTCATTTTCTATCCCTGCTGCTCCCAGATGGTCCTTGGGATGGTACACTTTGCTCTCCTGAGTAGTTCACAATCTATAGTTTACTATAGGTATTCCATGTGTGTGCGTCACAGAGACCATGAAAGAAGATCTAAGGTTTAGTGCTAAAAAGAGTGAGAAGTGGGGATAAAGTTAAATGCAAGAAGATGAAATATTTATAATTCATATACCTAGAATTATGGGTTTTTTTTTACAGTAGGGCAAGAGTGGAAATCATGCAATAATGCAGATATTATTGAACTGCTATGTTGGGTATTCCTGACCACTAACATGGTCAAATGGGAAATGTAATCCACCAAAACTGAAGGTTGAACAATTCCTAACTCTGCAATAGAGCATAGGATAGAAAGCTGTAACTAAAATATTACGGAAAATGTGGGATCTGAAAATAAAATGGGATCAAACGGATGCCATTATGTCTGTAATGTTAACAAAATGCCCAACATGCTAAAGACACCAGCTTATTATTAAACTTTTCCTTTTGCGCAATTGAAAAGAACATGTACAGGATTATGGTTAATAACAGCATTCAAAAACTATTTTATCTATCTATCTATCTATCTATCTATCTATCTATCTATATCTCCAGTAGCACGTCTGAGACACACTCAAAGAAATAAATTTGTAGCAAAAGCTTTTGTGGACTACAGTCTATTTCACCACATCAAATGAGTGGCCTTAGTCCACAAAAGCTTATACTAATTTTTTCTTCTTCCCACTTAGTTTTAAATATGCTACAGATTCCTTTATGTCTTCTTTCACTAAGACATGGCAATTGCTTTCAAGATTAAACAAACAGAGCACCCTTACCTTGCTTTCTATCACTGCTTCGGTACAGGCTTGGAGCATACTTAAGTGGTGGGCAAAGACTAGAAACTTAAGATTGTCATTTTCCAGCAGCATTTTGATATAGTCCTTTACTGCTCCTGCCTAAAACATAAAAGGAAAGCTAAATTTTATTTAAATAATAAAAAGGAAATGTTAAACGTCAAAACAATTTTGTACTGATGTGAAAAATATTTTTTTGTGTTCTCCAATATAGCAACTCCCTTAAAGCACACCAAGTTAACAAAAAGCAACCCATTCCACCATATTCTCTTACAGGTGTGTCTTTTTAAAATTTTATTTTTTAAATTTTAATTTTAATTGTATCTACATCAAAGATAATATATAAAGAAAGTAATAGTAAAAGGGAGAGACATCGAAAGTGGGGAAACAATTAATATCCAGAAAAAGTAGGAAAAAGAGAGGGGAGGGGGGGAAGAAAGAGAAAGAAGAAAAAGAAAAAAAGGGTCCAATTGACTTTCATCCTGTGCTTTCGCTCATCATTCTTTTTAGTGATAGTTATGTCTATTTTCATATCTGCATTGCTAGTATATATTTCTTACTCTATAAATTCATTTGCTGTATATTTATAGAAGGGTGGCGGAGAAAAAATTGCCCATGTTAGCATAAACCTATCTGTATCTATATCAAATTCAGAAAAAGAAGTGAAATAGCTGTTTAGTTTAAACTCTTTTCTTGTCTTTTTCATATTCTTCAAGAAGTGTCCAGTCAGTTCTTTTTATTGGATTTCTAGAATTGGCCTTCAACAAAAAGATTAATTTGTCCATATTTTTTACTTCCCTTAATTTGTCAATCCAGTCTACAACATCAGGAGTCTTATCAGTTTTCCAGAGTCTTGCATATGCTAGATGTGTCTTTTGTATTAATACATTTGTGCTAATAGACTGATTTGATATGAACACAATTTCAGGCAGTGACCCCTTCTTTCCTGTTATCCATGCTGTCCCAAGAACAGGAGTGGCTTGTCCAGATGATGGTAGAATCAGCACAAAGAAATGTTTGAGAAAGCCTAGTTCTGCAAGAAAACCATCACTTTGGATTTTCTGGAACATTGCTACTAGTAAAGATCCACTTAGGACATGATACATGGCAATCAAAATAATACTGGCATCAAAGTGAGAAGTCATGTTTAACTATATATTTTTAATTAGTTCTTATTTTACAGACAATTTAAGCTTTGAGCCTCTTCCAATTAAAAACCTGGACCATGATTCTGAAGGAACAAGAGCCTTACTTTATCATAACTAGATAATTTTGCTGTTTTGAGCCAGAATGGTGAAATGATTTCTGTGAGGCAAGGACTCAACCCTCACGCTCCCCCCTCCTCCCCAAATTCAGCCATGGAACCCTCCTGAGTAACTCTGGGCAAGTCAGACTTTCTCAACATAAGAGAACAGCAGTGGAAAATCTCCTCTGAATAAATCTTGCCAAGAAAACCTTAAGATAGGGTCACACTATGTGGGAGTTGATTTGAATCAACACAGCATCTCTAGTCTTGCAAGATATTGTAAACACTGGCCAAATTTAACAACTATAAAAAGAATAATAGAACCCTAGAGTTGGAAGTTACTTTGTGGGCCATCCAGTCCAACCCCTGCCAAGAAGCAGGAAAATTGCATTCAAAGCACCCCTGACAGATGGCCACCCAGCCTCTGTTTAAAAGCCTCCACAGAAGGAGTTTCCACCACACTCTGGGGCAGAGAGTTCCACTGCTGAACAGTTCTCACAGTTAGGAAGTTCTTCCTCATGTTCAGGTGAAATCTCCTTTCCTGTAGTTTGAAGCCACTGTTTCACATGCTAGTCTCTAGGGCAGCAGAAAACAAGCCTGCTGCCTCCTCCCTATGACTTCCCCTCACATATTTATACATGGCCACCATGTCTCCTCTCAGCCTTCTCTTCTGCAGGCTAAACATGCCCAAGCTCTTTAATTGTTAAGAGTTGCAAATCAATTCAAAATTACCTTAGCAATGGCAGTCTGTTTAAACATCCGAGTAATGAGGGCCATCACTTGGACAAAGTCACTTTCTGTAGAATCTAAAGCTGAAGCCCTCATTAATTTCTCCCATTCCTCAAAGCTGGCATTAAATTCCTGCATGGAAGGGTAAAACAATATTTAGAGGCTAAAAATGAGAAAGGGCAAAACAATTACATTTCCTTTGAATACATTGTTTCTACTTTTGCTGTAGAAAAAGAAAGAATATGCCAGTTTCTTCCCAGAACATTATTTCTGCAGAGGGGTGTACAGAATCCCTATGAAAGCTAGCAGCAAAAACCAAAATAAAACAAAAAACCCAAAACAAAACAAAAGAAGTGCAACTCATTCTGTCTTGATCATAAATCAGATCTGAAAGTATCTTTTGTTAAGTCTCTAAGATAAAAGTACTGAAGAAATCAAAACTGCAATGCAGCCTGATCACAGTGCTGTCCTTTGCAGAATGTCTCCTCCCTGCTGTCCTTCCACTCGCAGACAACTCTTGTTATTCTAACAGGGTTTTAATACAGAAAGTACATGCTATATTGTTTTAAACTGTACTATTTTAATAGTTTTAAATTTTATTATTTTAACTCGATATTTGAAATGTTTTAATACTCTGATTAGCTTAACTCTATTTTAATGATAACATTATAACTGTATCACTTGTTGTCCAGGGGACGCCCACATGTGTTACCATCCTGTGGGAGGCTTCTCTCATATCCCTGCATGGAAAGCTGGAGCTGACAAACATGAGCTCACACTGTCTCATGGATTCGAACCGCCAACCTTCAGGTCAGCAGTTCAGCCAGCAGAAGGGTTTAATCGTGATCCCTTGTATGCAGCAGGGAATTCATTCTTTTTCAATAACAAAACTTGATAAGGGATAGTGATGCACCAAATGAACCTGTGTAAGCTTGAGCAGTGTAGTTTTTGGAGCATAGCTAATGCTTGTCTGTGTATTTTCTTCAGATACTATACCCATGAAAATGAAACACTACCACTATCACCTCACAGTTATTAGAGCAGTGTTTGCCAGGAGCAGAATGATTGTTAACCAATATTTAACCTTACTGAAGCAGCACTTTTGGGAAGATCAAAAGGGATTCGCTGTCTGATTTTAGGTGGTAACTGGGTTAAAACGTCATTCTTCAGTCTCCTGATCATTACATGATTGAGTAACTGGTGCAGCTCATCTAAATTCGAAGCTCCTCTGCAATCCCACTGCCGCTTTTTACCAAAA
The DNA here is from genome assembly GCF_037176765.1 of Anolis sagrei. NCBI lineage: Eukaryota > Metazoa > Chordata > Lepidosauria > Squamata > Anolidae > Anolis > Anolis sagrei. Next base: position 213,992,492 of record NC_090021.1, on the reverse strand, counting down.
AATCTGCAAGAGTCCACGAAGAAAAGGAAACAAGACAGCAAATGTAAATCAACATATTAATATTTAATTAAGCAAAGAATGGTCACACAAATAGCTATCAGATCAACATTACAGACCTTTGCAAAACGAGGCAAACATTAAAAAGAGTTATTTTTAATAAATTCTAGATACACAGCATTACTGACTTCTCAATAAATGTTTTAAGTACATTGCCATTAAATATAACTGCTGCTAAGCTATGGTTTGGACAGAAAATAGGTATATATTAATAATTGACTGTCTGTCCCTGGGCTTGTTTTTACTAGCAAAACAAGGCCACGTTCATGACACACATAAGAATTTAGTACCAGATTAAATGCATTCATACCACAAGATGCTTTACAAAGGCAATGAACAAACGGCAGCCTTCCAACGTTTTCAAATTGCAACTCCCACCAACCCTAGCCATTGTGGCCAATGGTGAAGAATGCCAAGAGTACAATAATACTTGGGACCCTTTGCCAACCCCTGCTTTATCATTTATACCCTGCAATGTCATATGTACTGTATCGGTTCTGTCATGGACAAAGTATCATTGAGGAAATCTTTCATAGCAGGGTCCATCACAAATTTAGGGAAAATTGGTGTGCAATATAAATAAATAAATAGGCACATGAACTGAAATGTGGGAATGTTTTCGCCCCAGTCTAGTATGCTACTGAACTGACAGGATTTCTGCTACTTCCCTTTAAGTTTCAAAAACAAGCCTTCATTGCCTGGGCTTAGAATAGCATAGTTCTCCCGCACATAGCATCAAGAGGGCACTGACATATTGTACTTCATTTCAACACACAGTTAGAAGTGGCTGCTGTTATGCCCAATGAGTAACACAGCTCAGAAATAATTATTTAAGAGCAGGCATCCTCAAACTATGGTCCTCCAGGTGTTTGGGCCTTCAACTCCCAGAATTCCTGACAATTGAACAAGCTCGTTAGAGCTTCTGGGAATTGGAGGCCCAAACAGCTGGAAGGTCGCAGTTTGACGATACTTGATTAAGAGTAACAACATGACCTGAAACTAGCTACTTTTTCAAGCAACAAAGGTGCAATAAAGTCACAATTCTAAAATAATGTAAAGAGTAACTGTAATGCCCCATGAAGACCCTCACTGTTTACCCCTAGGTAAACCCTTTCTAGTTAGAGAGATTAATATTTTATGTAGTTTCTGAGTGGTCGGTCTAGGTAGCCTCTTTGCATTTGAAGAGTCTGCCACCCTGCCCCTTTAAGAATCCCCTCAGGGGCAGAGCCTCAAGCAAGTCACTTGGTTGTTCTGAGTCAGCCTTTTTGTGACTGGAAGGTGAAGAGAGAGAAAGGCCGGAAAGTCTACAAAATAGCATGTGCAGTCAGAGCTGTACGAATTTTATTCAAGTCCAGTCAGAGTTAAATATTGAGACCATCTTAGAGACAGTTGAACACTATATAAAAGAAATAAAGATTCAAGAGCCTAAGTTCGGCCAGAACTGTGTCTAGCTCTCAAAGACTTTGCCTCTCTTCATAAAGACTTTGTAGTGAGAGTCAGGAGGAGAGAAGTTCTAAAATTCTTGTCTGTTAATAAATTCTTGTTTGATTCAACTATATAGTCTCCAATCTGTTCCCTGTGCAGCTAGTTCACCTTCCAAGTAGTTACAATAGCATGGGGGCAGAATAGTAACATTCAAGTAGCTTAAATAGTAACATTCAAGTAGCTTTTAAAAGTCATTTTGATATGGAGTCTCAAATCTCTTACCAGTTCTGCTTCCCCTTCCCCTCAAAAAGAAAACAGTAAGATTGCAAAAAACGTAATGATTAACACAATGAGTTATCTCTTAGACGAGCAATGCAGCCAATTATTCTCTAAACATTCCAAGGAGTAATAGAAACACATTACTTTTGAAAATAGCTTTACAATAGGCAGGAGTGTATGAAAAAAGATAATAAAATCACAGCACCTAACACGTGCATTACAGTATTTTTTGGCATATTCAGTCCATGTCCCAAAATTTCTTGGGCAAATTGCTTCAAGTTGCATGAAAAGCTGTAAGCAAAAAACAAAACAAAACAAAATAACAAACAAAAAAACACAAATGCATTTTATTAAGAAGTTATTAAAGGCATAAATAATCTTAAACAAATTGCATTTATTTCTAGGAGCACTCTGTTTTTCAGTCAGATATGGACATATCTCTAATAATGACTGTAATACTGTTGATGAAGGTACTAAGATGCCTTACCCTGGCCACATCCACACAACATAACAATTGTTTTTAGTGGTTTAGTCCATTATACCATTTAAAAATGAATTTTAATTGAAATAGGAATATAGCACATTGCCTTATATCATTCTCAAAAAGAAAAAAGCTAGTACAAAGCTATCGGTCTTAGTAATGATCTGTTTCATTGGCCAACACACATTTTGGTGCCTGAAATGTTAGAGATCTATTTCTACTTTGAGATACAGAACATATGCCATCTTCCAATCTTATTTATTTATTTATTTATCAGTATTTATATACCGCCTTTCTCAATCTCCAAGGGGACTCAGGGCGGGGTGGTTCACAGTCTTCACCTGCTCGCTCATAGAAGTCATGATAACCATCTCTAAGAAACTATAGCTGATGCGGCCTATACAGTTTTCTGAATCAGTGTCCCAAATAACCAATGGTTCTCAACCTGTGGGTCCCCAGATGTTTTGGCCTTCAACTCTCACAAATCCTAACAGCTGGTAAACTGGCTTGGATTTCTGGGAGTTGTAGGCCAAAACACCTGGGGACTCACAGGTTGAGAACCACTGTACTGATCATAAAATGAAGTAATGTGTAGTATGACCTTGCTGTTTGCAATCTACAGTATAGTTCAGATAGTTGACTATGGATTGAATAAGGATTTAGTGCACATGAATTTTTTGGAATTATAGTGAGGCAAAATATTTGAAAATTCCCATTTAAAAATTAGAACAATAACATAGCTCAACAACAACAACAACAAAATTCATTGATGTCTTTTAGGCCCGATCCTGGGGTTCAGAGCAAGCAAAGAATCTTCTTCAGAGTCTGTCTCTCCACTGCACTTCCACATTCTCATTTGTTTGCTATGTTTCTGATTTACAATAACCATTGTTGATTTCCCACCGCAAAAGAAAGCAGACTACCTATGATTGATACAACCTATATTAATTAAAATTCAGACATCTGTAAAAAAAAATTGGGGATCAAGATAAGGAGTGTGGAAGAGGAACAGAAAGCACACAGTCTCAAGACTTATTATCAAAGGGCCATAATATTTTATCTTTGCCAAGCAAATAACTCATTGGAAAGTTAGAGAAGTTTTCCAGAACCTCTTCGGGTCTTCCTAAAGCAGGAGTCCCAGTGAGGAGAATGGCCCGCACAGCATTCTGCACGATAGGCAACAAAATCTTGCTACGGGCTGCATTTCTGGATTTCATGTAGTGGGATTCATCAACAATCACTACTTTGAACTCCTGCTTGTGTAGAGTATCTATTAAAGTCTGTGCATCTGAAGTCAGCAGTCCATAACCCAACACAATTACTTTGCTTGTAGATACCCTCCTAGAAAAATAGAAAGAGGAAGTTATCTAGTCACTAGAAAGTAAAGTAAACATCTAGCTATAATTCAAATTACTATGATCTAAGTGCATAATATGCCAAGGTTTCTAAAGAGTTACATTTCAAATGGTTCAAGCTGAATGGCTAAAACCCTGCTTTTTAAGACAGAAAAATTCAGTTAAGAGATTGAATTAACCATTAGTTGATCTATCAGTATCAGATATTTTAAAACAGAGAATGCATTTTTTAGCCGTTAGGTTTGTATGGTTACAACCCTGATCAGATGAAGTGGATCGTATATGACTCATATGGAGACTGTGGAGGCCTTCCATGCAGCTGATATAGGTGTCCAGTATGCTGCTCATTTGAGTGACAGGCAGACAATACGGAATAAAATTATGATCAGACAATACAGAATATGAGAAAAAGGAATGAATCATTACCATACATCACAATCCACATCGTAATTGTGTCCTCTCACACCATTGTATGATAGTGTGTATGAACTGGAGTTTACATGGGGAAATCTATGCCGAGAGACAACCCTGAATTCTCCCCCATTCAAATTGCACAACTCCTTCCCATCCAATTGACAGGCAATGAGCAAAATTATTGTCACCATCTATCAGCTGGAGCCATTATAGAGAGAAAGGGAAGCCAACAGGACTCAAGGAGGGGAAGTTTAAACCTTCTCAACCTTGCATTTTGAGAAAAGGAGGAAGTATGGGTATACAAGTTCATATCTATGCACTAGGATTATGTGGGCACAACTCTCCCCTGCCTAGTTCTCCTTCAGTTACAGGAGATTAGCCACTCTAGCTCCAGATCCTTGTGAAATAAAGAAATAAGGAATGAACACATAGATGAACATCCCCTCTGCTTTTTATACTGCGACAGCAAGGTCTCAATTCAGTTGTAAAACTCCGAATCAGAACAGACCAACGGAGGCAACAGGAACCTAGAAATACTGCATCCCCCCCCCCCCCCCGAACCTTCTGCAGTTTCCCACCAGTGATTTAGAGCAAGTTTTGCAAGGAAAAAACCAAAATCATTTTGTGCCCACCTACATGGCTACAACTTGGGGTGATATCATTGTTAACATGACACTCACCAAACGTCAGTTTTATTCTGAATGATGATTATATCTTCTGGAGAGAGGTCTGGAATCCATTTCTCCATTTCATCAACCCAAGGGTACCTCAGAGATGAGGGCAACACTATTAACAAAGGCCATTCATTTTTGTAGTAGTACGATACAGCTATGGCTTGGATAGTCTTCCCCAAGCCCATCTAATATGGAAGCAATTAGAAAAGGGAAGGAGCTGATTAGAATCCTTTATATAAAAGCAAAGCCATACAAATCGTTTAACCAGTTTGAAATCAGATGTAACTTTGCAGAACATTCGACAGCACCCGAGTAATTTGTCAATGTAACACTATGTAAAAGCAATCACAACTTTAATTTTAAAAAAATGAATAAAATCTTTTGAAGCCATGGTCAGTTAAAAATACAGCCAGGTAAGAGATTATTTACTTAAAGAATAATATAATTTCCTCAAAGCAGCTCACAGGTCAGTTTACAAAAACAAGAGACAATATAAAAATAAAGCATGGGAACTTATTTAAAATATTTTAATATCACATTGCTACCTGAAGAATAAAAATAACCTTGCTTTGACATGTAATGATAACAATTTTGTTTTCCAGGATCGTCCCTCCTTTGCTCAATGAGGTACTGAGAAAGTGAAAGATATTATAAAATGACAACTTCCAGAATTCTATAGTATTGTACCAGGGCAGTTAAAGTGGTATCAAACTGTGGATGCATCCTAGGATGTGAATTTCCACTTGGGCATATCAACCTGTTTGATGACCTTGGGTAAATCACTCTCTCAGAAGAAGCCAAAGGCAAACCCTTCTGAACAAATCTTGTTAAAAAAAATCCATGATAGGGTAACCTTAGGGTTGCCACAAGTTGGAAAAATCTTGAAGGAAACACAGCAGAAGATCTGAAAAAACAGCAAAAGAAGATGGACGAAGGTTCAGAAGCAAAAACCTAGGTGGAACAAGAAAGAAACTAGGGAGGGCTGATGGGCCATGGATTTTATCTGACACCCAAGCTGTGATCTTGATTCTCCTGGAAAAAAAATGTAAAGCAGAAGTGAGCTTCAGAACCTTCAAGGACCAATCAGAGAAGTGCTTCTTTTTAGTGGCCATGTTTGTGTAATTGTTACTCCCATCAAAATATGAAACATTAAACTTTTCCAGAAATATTTTGCGAAAAACATCCCTGGCTAAACTTCCATTTTAGGTATCACAAGAAATATTATATCACTTGTATCTCAAATTTTATTCCAGATGGTAACAAACCAAAGGGAAATGAGAGCCAGTGGAGTGAGAGCCAGTGGAGTGGAGTGGTTTGAGTGTTGACTACAATTCTAGAGACCAGAGCTTGATTCCCGCACTTAGCTGGGGAAATCCCATGGGTGACTTTGAATGAGTTGCACACTCTTAGCCCCCCTCCCCCCAAAAAAACCTGGCTGAAAATGAGTTGAGGGCATATACCAACAACAAACATAAAGAAATACCTCAGCTTCTATTATTTTTATAACCATTGACTCTGAAAGGGTTCTTTATACTTTCTTCCTCCTGTTCTACTACTCAAAACCTACCATGGGAAGCCTCCAGCTATTTTGAAACTAAAGTATTATTTTAAGCCTCACAGGAAAATGAAAACAACAAATGAAAGTTGCGCAGGACTGCATAGCAGCAAGGTAATTACTTGCTACTTCCAATCTCATTTATCTTCTTAAATACCTTCCACTGTCAGAAAAAAAGAACCAAAATAAAATATATTAAAGAACCATATGAAGTCCCAGAGAAATACATTCTTTTAAAATGAGGAATGGTGCACATGTAGATTTAATTACATATTACAGACAGTCAAGAATAAAACCTATGCTTAATTCAAACACTGGTCTTTTGCATTTTAAGTAAAAACGTATTTTGCTTTTTGCCTCTAGTATACTGAAGTGGTTGGCAATGCCCAGGATTGACTGGGGAAAAAACAATGTTATTTCCTTATCCAGAGTGACCCCACCCTTCCTTGAAGTTCTTTTAAGCTTAAAATATATTTCTAAGTCAACCTGACCCAGATGAATCAATCCTTCAATCCTTCTCTGTCCTTCTATAAAGTTGTCATTTTTTTAAAGAAAGAAATAATTGTGTGAGTGAAAAGCTTAGCTTAACTGTGATTTTTCTACTGGATGGAACTTGTGATAATGTGAACAAAGGTCAGAGAAAATTTCATAGTAGACCTAGAAAACTTTATTATATCTATCAACTGTTTGTGTTTCAACAACAAAGAGATATTATCTTTGATTTCAACATTTGTTTGTATGCGTAAGTTATATGCCAAATGTTTGATAAATAGGTTACCGACATTAACTAATATAAGGTAAAGGTAAAAGTTTCCCCTGACATTAAGTCTTATCATGTCTGACTCTGGGGGGTGGTGCTCATCTCCATTTCTAAGCTGAAGAGCGAGCCTTGCCCATAGATGCCTCCAAGGCCATGTGGCCAGCATGACTGCATGAAGCGCTGTTACCTTCCTGAAGTGGTACCTATTGATCTACTCACAGCTGCATATTTTCAAACTGCTAGGTTGGCAGAAGCTGGGCATAACGGGAGCTCACACCTGCTCCCTGGATTTGAACCGCTTTTGGTCAGCAAGTTCAGCAGCTCAGTGGTTTAACTGCATCACGAGGGGGTCTTTTAACTAATATAAATGCATTTATTTATTTATTTCATACTAAAATACTTTCTAATTCTAGCCATAGTTACTCCATCATGCCAAGTTCCATCATGCCCAGGTAAACATATAGAATATTATAGACAGTCTTGCAAATCTAATTAATTTTAAGGAAACATTGTGACTTGAAATATGTTTAAGTCTGTAATCTTAACTAGCAAAGTCACTTCTCAAGTTACTGCTTCACGCTAAGACAGCTACTTCTCAAAGATCAAATTTCTACATAATTCTGAATGTGGTAATTAACTGTAATGAATATATTCATGAGCATGTCTCCTTTCATTTGGAGCTTTCAATTAATTACTATATCAGTAATTAAAACTGAAATAAAATGATTAGGCATTCAAGCCTGTAGACTCAATTTGATTATAAAAACCTAACACAACCAAGGCTTGAAGGACTATGACACCATGATATAAAGAGCACTGGCACAACATAATCTCGACTCTCATGTTTTGTGCGAACAGTATGGTAACGGTCCTTATAGAAGGTGTTCCATATGTTGTGCAAGCCTGCTTTACAGGATTCCCTCTGACCCAGTGGTTCTCAACCTGTGGGTACCCAGATGTTTTGGCCTTCAACTCCCAGAAATCCTATCTGGCTGGGATTACTGTGAGTTGTAGGCCAAAACACCTGGGGACCCACAGGTTGAGAACCACTGTAGTCTGACCGGACAAGCAATTATACTACATTTCACTAGACCCAATTCATTTAAAAAAACCTCTGCACCATTCTGAAAGTTCTCTATTATTATGATTATGATGATTATTATTATTATATTTATTTATACCCTGCTTTATCTCCCCAAAGGGGATTCAAAGCAGCTTGACACAAAAGCATTGGTATCCAATTAAAAATATACAAGCACACTTTGAGGTCATAAGCAAAGAAAGAGGCTCTCCAAGTCTCTGAAAATATTTTACTTCTACCATTCAGTTCTTTCTTTGATCATAAAATAAGAGGTGGGAGGAACCCATGGTACATCAAGACCAATGGAAAATGGACCTCCAGGGCTTGGTAAAAAAACTGTGGATTGTTGCCTAGCAATTTTTTTCTTTCACAAATAGGGGATAAACATATATTGAATAGGTCTGTTGCATTTTGAAGGGTTAACAGCATCTCTCCATAGTTGTCTTATAGGCCCAAACTAATCAAATGTTCTTCCTCTGATTTTAGTATTTGCAGGAATAACACTTGAAATGTGTGAACAGGAGACCTGAATACATTTGAAAAACTAACAGAATATCAGGTTGCAGATTCAAAACGAGCCTAGTCTCTAGCCTTAGTTCATCGTTCTGCAAATAAATGAGGAGAGAAAAGAGTGGCAGCTGTGATCTCAGAGACATTTCCATTTTCCTCTATGCTTGTACAGTAGCTTTCTGATATGAAGAGTCTTCTGAATACATAAAGAGTCTTCTTAATACATATGAATTCATAACGATGGTTTTTCTAGTATTGTGAATCATATGGAAGGCCCCTCTAAAAATGGGAATTGTGCCCTTCCTAGATGTTCTTTGGCTGCAGCTCACCAGTTAATATTTATATTTGTGTTTATTTTTAGTGCAGTCCCTGTAGAAGGCCATCAGTTTACGTAGAGGCTGAAATGCATTAGGCTATTTAAAGAACAAGTTCAGACCATCAACAAGCACACGGAGACCAGTATCCCTTTTCTGCTTTATTAATTTATTTTTTCTGTATCTCTTTTAGTGGATTGTTAAAATCTGTACAGAGAATCTTGATTACAACCATTTGTTGTTGCTGAAGGATGCATCTATTCTGTGGAATTAATACAGTTTGACACCACTTCAACTGCCATGGCTCAATGCTATTGAATCATGGTATTTCTGCTAATTCACAAAATATGCTTGTCTGTATCTATTCTTGCTCCTGGACATATGATAACCTTCCAAGGATATGATGTACTGGTATATGTTAATACAGAGGATTTTAAAGATTATTATTCAATTGAAACCTGAATTGTTTCATTTGGGAATGTTGGGTGAAATGTAGTTAGTTGCTGTTGTGTATTACCATGGCAGCAAGACTTTCGTATGAACAAACATGAAAGAATTCAATACTACCTACTCTGGAGGAATGGATGATGAAACTGAGTTTTGTAAGAAATAGATAAAGGGAATACTTTCTATAGGTTAATGACACCATGTTTTTTTTCTGTAAAAGGGCATCTCATTTCACCACAGGGTGAAATTGGGAAAATGTGGTCAGTAGATTTTCTTATGGAAAAACCTCATCAGAGGGAATAGCAGGTTTTGAGTCTGATGATTAAACCCCAAGGAGAGTCATGTTCTGGCCGGAAATGGAAAAATAATCAGAACTAAATGTCTACCTAAGCCAAGACCAGGTCACATCATTATCCTCCTTTGTCCAGGCCAGTTGTGATAGGATTCCCAATTAATCTCTCATTGGGGTCATGAAGGGTGGAGGGTCCAGAATTGATGTTTGGCTGCAGAAAATTTAGTTTAAATGGGAGCATCAATTGGACACAGACTCAATAACCCAAAAGGTGGAGATAGTATTTTGTTTGTACTCTCTTCTTCAGCCTGTTATTCTTTCTCATTGAAACTGTAAAAACTGCAAGATCTCATTAGGAGACACTTCTCCTAAAGTTTGTTTGTTATACAGTTAAATGGGTTTGAGCAGTAGGAATGAATGATGAAGCTGGAGGCATGCTCATTGAGATGGATATCATGCAGGGACAATGTTCTTTCATATTTTTGCAGGCTTGACCCAAACACCCTTGACCAAAGTCATGGAGAGGGATAGAAAGATGTATGCAGAAGAAAAGAATTTAAAGGAGGAATTTGAGTTTGGGAAAGATGAAGAATACACAAAGGAGAGGAAAGTAAGTTTTACAGAAAGTTAAAAAGGGAAAAAAACCTAAGGTAAGAGGGAAACCAAGCACTGCATATTTATAAAACTGGAGCTCACAAATTTCTGAGTGAGTCAAGGAAGTAGATACTGATGAACTGAAATCCCTCTTATAAAATCATCGTATCACCTTGACTCTTCTGGCCAGTGAATAAAGCACAACCTGCAATACAATCTACGTTCTACAGGACCTTCCAGAACAGCATATGGGTTTTTGAGATTAGAGAAAAAGAACTGCATCCTTATATTCTAAAATATGAAGTAGAAGAAAACATAAGAAATAGATAGAAAGCAACTTACTTCATCGGCAATCATACACCTAGAAGAGAAAATCTAAATGTTAGACGAGGTCTAAAATTGTCATTAAATGAACTATCCATTCTTTATTAATGTAATGATTTATTCAGAGGATGTAATACATATGCTGCCCTTAGTATCCATGGACTCTGTATTCACAGATTCAACTATCTACAGCATGAAAAGATTTATATAGTCTGAAAAACATACCTTGATTTTGTCACTTTATATAAGGGGCAGCATTTTATTACATCAATGTATACAATAGAACTTGAGCATCCACAGATTTTGGTATCCATGGGGAATCCTGGAACAAAACTCAGTATATACTAAGGGCCCACTGTACCTCTCACACTAATGTTTACTGTCCAAAATCCAAGTATGTATACACAAATATCAAGTGCCCAAGGAGATGTTGAATATCACCACTTACATCTACCCATAGTAAACCTATTCAATTGAAAGGATACAATGTAAAATTGATAACCCGTATTTATTCTTTCAAAAGTGCTCATATTGAGATGAGAAAGATAAAATCCCAGTGGAAATGTCCAAGTTTTTGCATCATCTTTAAATAACTGTTTTATTTTCCTAAGCATGTTCTTTAGTGTAGATATACTTGAACAGATTAGCCAGTAGACTTGACAAACTGAGTAAATGTGATTCGTGATCATGAGGTGTGTTTCTGAAGAAAGTGCCTGGTGTAATGATTAGGGTTTGTTAAATATCCAGGAGATCAGGATTTAAATTTTCTGCTCACTATATATGAAATTAAGTGGGCCAATAACAGTACTTTGACATAGCCTACTTTAACAGTAGGTTGTATTGAGTGCAAAGTAGGGGACACAGAAATGGGTTTGGGGTCTGCTGGAGACCCACCGGATGCCTCTCTACATCCTTGATCTGGAAAAGTCAGTTTCAAGCCAATGCCTAACAAGTATCTTGGACTACAAGTCCCACCATCTTCATTCTTTTTTCACCTGTTTCACAGCATTTGTCACCTTCAGAGAAAACATGTACACACATTTTGCTATAATTATGAGTTCACTGGACGAGTTTAGTTTCTTGACAATTATTTTACAACTGCCAGCTAAAGTTTAAATGGAAATGCAATTTTGACAGCAGCTCTCTCTTTGCAGAAAAGTCCAGAGATTGCTAGTATAGAATGTGTCATAAGCTTTTTTGAGACTGTCTTTATAGGGTCTGCAATACAAGACAACTAGAAGAAATGGAGCAGCTATTTGAAGATAGTATTTGCTCATAACAAAAATATGATTTCTATCAGTGCTGTTGCTACAGGAAAGATGTTAAAACTGCCAAGTTATTGCTATGTAAGACATATTTAAAACTGCAAACTGTCATATATTTAAATGGAGAGAGGTGAAGATCAAAGCCTTCTACTTAAGGAAACAGAAGAGATTATCTTCCATTTATGTCAGTATCTCTGGATCCTCGTTACTATTGTCTGACACAGGGCATATATGCCTGAAATGCTGAATTTGATTTTTTTTACTGGTATTAAAATAATATTATGAGATTATTAGAACCTCTGATGTAATTTGTATACAGCTGAGAAGCCTTTAGTTATAAGATCCTCTGACTTCCAGTAACTCACTAAAGACATATGTCTCTGGGAAATAACTTTTGCTCATGGCCTTATGAACCAAGCCTATATTCATGCATCATCTGATACATTATTTGCTACAGAGAATAAGCTTAAAATACTGCTCAGTGCAGTTTTACAACTAGCATTATTGTGAAATATAAGAACCAACTACAATAACACTATTTTAACGAAATATAATCTGAGATACCAAAAATAAACCCAAGACTTTCCTGAAAATCTAGCCATTGAATACACTTAGGCCAAAAACGAAAGAGAAACCTTTAAGACTACAAGAACTTTTCTCCCCAATCCATTTGAAACTTTTGGGGAAACAGTGATCTCATCACATGAAGGTGACATCTAAAAGAAAACTACTGGGTACTATATAAAGTAACATCTAATTACCACTTGCTTGATTATATTATGTCTACTTAGCTGTTCCATCTGCTTCTGTGGGCAGAATGAATGGATAATGCATAACACATAACAAGTCTCATTATGATGAAGTTACAGTAATTCAAAATTATATCCCTTATCCTTGTAATGTAATGCAGCATCTGACACCCATGTTAGTTCTAATACCTCCCCCCCCCCCACCATTGCTTCCTATATTAATGAAATCAGAGCAAACCACCTACGCCAATAGAAAGGTTATGTGCTGCTGAAGCAGGAGAAAACAGATCTCCAGATAAAAATTTGAGGCACAAATCTGAATTCTGTCACACATTTTGAGTGCTACGAGCAGGACATCTTGTTCTTTGAAGTTCAATTAGTCATTTCCTTTCAACTGGTAGTTACCCAAATGAGACGAGATCATTCACATACCATCTGCTCCTGACAACGATATGACGACTACATTCAAGAACGCTAATCTGAGCGTAGAGGTATTCAGTTTCATTTTATTCTATAAATTCAGCTCACATGGAAAAATGTGTCAAAAAGTAGATATGAATAACACTCTATTTTCCAGTCCTCTGTCTTTTTGGATGTAATTGCTGAGAAAATACCACAGCAAATCATTTACCCTGAGGCAAAACTAACGTTAAAACAAATAAAGGAAGGCTAAACACAACATCTGCTTTATTCCAAACTGATTTCACCAACAAATATGAAAATGGTATGAATTTCACTCTAACCCCAATGCAGGTAACAACACCATCTGTATCATTTTTTTAATGTCACTGGAATGAGAAGTTAAGCAATCATTTCCCATTCAGTTATAAAATGTTACAGTCAAGCCTCTACATTCATTGGGGTTAGGAGCACAGGACCCCACTCTCCATGAAAGCAAAAACCACAAATAAAGAAATTGCTATTTTTACCCAAGAAAACACCTCTCTAAAAATTTCTTTGAAATGACTCTCTGGTCAATGTCTGCTAAAAGCTTTCCAAACATTTCTTGCTGGTGACAACCTTTTTATACATGCATCCTTTCGCAACATAGTAATCAATTTTAATAACACACCAGAGGTTAAACTAACTTCGTCTAAGAGAGAAAGACATATTCATTAATTATAATAACGAAATGTATGGGGTGTGTGTATGTATTTATCTCATAAATCTTTTCATTTATATTTTTAAAAATATGATTTATAAGATAATAGTATACATTTCCCAGATTTTTGTCATTTCTCAGTATGTTCACAGGACACACCTAAACACTACAGCTGCCACACTAACTTGTCATGGCACACAGTTTGGAAAGCTCCAATTTAGAGATTGCAAGAATTTTTAAAGAAATGTAGTGAGCTGTTATTTCTTGAAATTTGTAGACAGGACTTAGAGAGGTTCCTAGGGAGACTTTAAATCAAACATGTGAATAATCAAACCCACAAAAGTCAAAACCGTAAATGTGGAGGGATAACTACCAGTATATAGATGATTTTAATTCATTGTATAAATCTACAATCCAGCATGGCGCTCATAATGACCTTGGGCAAGTCCCTTTTTTTTTTTTTTTTTTGGTGTCAGGAGCAACTTGAAAAACTTCAAGTTGTTTCTGGCTGGCCATCTGCAAGGATGGTAGTGCCAGGGGACGCCTGGATATTTGATATTTTACCATCCTTGTGGGAGGCTTCTCTCATGTCCCCACATGGGGAGCTGGAGCTGAGAGGGAGCTCAACTCGCTCTCCCTGGATTTTGACCTGTTGGTCAGCAGTCCTGCCAGCACAAGAGTTTAACCCATTGCGCCTCCAGAGGCTCGGCCAGTGACAGAGTATCTAGGAACTGTGTTAGTGTTGCTTTAGCCAATTAATGCTTTAAAAATAAATAAAAAGAGGCATGCTTTTCAGCATAATTGTATTTTTTTTTTGAAAAAATAAATGTTTTATTTTAATGCAATTTGGCAATCACTTGGGTACACACTTATATCTCTAACATCTTTCTCTCTCTGGGACTCTCAGTGCAGCAGCCTGCTAATACATTGGCTCCACAACATTTTATTATTTAAGTATCTAAAGTTAATACCTGTCTTCATAGGAATTCACAGTCACATACATGGCTTCCTTTCCTCTTAATTCTTACAGCAACCAGGTTGTGGTCCTAACTATTGAATCATACAACACAATGAGGATTCGAACTCCATATCCCAACACTGACTACTAAACTATACAATGATGTATTTATAATGAAAAAGGAATGGATGCACATCTACAGATGAAAAAGGTTTTCTTGAGAGTCCCTGTCATAAAGCAAAAGTAAGGCATGCACTAGTTCTTGTCCAAAGGAGTAACTTCTGCTGCATTAAAATAATGCATGTGTGTAAAGATCTTATAAAATTTGGCATTATCCCAGTTATTATGTGTTGAATGGGAAGTCTGACTATACTTTGGAAGGAAATCATAGCTTACAGTAAACACAGTGGGCTGAACTCAGACATCATGATAAACCACAACCACAAGGTATCTCACATGGGTCAAGCAGCCTCTATAGGTGCTTATATAAAACTAACATCAAATGACTAAGATATATAATGTATAAAGATTGTAAACAAGAATTAAAACCTATCTTTTCTTTTAATTATCACTTTTTAAATGTGCTTATTTTTTAAAAAACAGTTATATCCCATCTTCCCACACTTTCTGGAAGCAACTTCAACTGAGCACAGTTGAGAGACAGATGACAAAAGCAAACACAAAAGGTAGGTAACAAAAGGAAATTGAGTTTAGCACCAAGGCTGTTCTGCTTCTCTTTAATTAAAAGGATTTGTACATTTGAACTGAGCAGATTGTAGAGAGGAAGAAGGCTGTTTTTCTTCAATGTTGAGTTTCAGATTTTTTTTCCCCTAGGATATTCACCCACACAAGTGAATCAGTTTTATGTAACAGTCCGGTGTATAATTTGCATCCTACTCACAAGCCAACACTTTTGAATTAACATCTCTCCCATACTGGGGTTATTTAAGGAAGGAGAAGCTGGTAGATTTTAAAATGTGTAAGCAACCATATCATTTGTGTGTCATTAATCACCTTATGTGGTCCTAAATTTGTAACAAAAGTGACTTGCATTGCAGGAATTAGGTGCTTTCATTCAAAATAGAGCCTTGAATGACTTGCACATGGCACATTAAAGCTGAATCTGATGCCAATGAGACTGACAGCATTGCAAATTGCAGCAATTCACGGGAAGATATAGAAATAGGTAGAAGTGGTAAAAGTGTCTGGCATTGAGACAGACTACTGAGCCTTCAAACCCATTAACACCTTTCAAGCTCAGAATTAAAGTTTTGAGTTTTAAAGTTTGTCAACCCCAAATGAGTGAATCTACAATACTAAACAAATTATGTCAATTAATGAAACAGTATCGCCTACTATACATACTGCTAGTTAACTGAAAACCAGTAGGCCAAACTACTATTTTAGTGGACTTCTGGCCTCACAAAATAATACATTTTAACATATAAAACCAGAGATAAGGAAGAAAGGCTAGAAAAAGGAATGGGGGCAAAAAAAAAAGAAGGGATTTGGAAAAAGGCAGCTTTTCCTGTTTTTCCAATAGGAAAAATGGAAGCTTGGAGATATTGTTTCTTAATGTCAGAACGTGAGGAGATATTGTTTCTTAATGTCAGAAGTAGTGCAATATTTATTTATTTACTTTATTTGTATATCGCTGTTCTCAGCCCTTAGGCGACTCACAGCGGTTAACAACAGGAACAGCAAAACCAGCAAAAATTCAATGCTACAACAACACGGTATAAAACAGTTAACCTCGTAACACATTATACAATAATATACAATTAACAACAATAGCCATTCATATGAAATCAATATGAAATCAGACTACAAGATTAGGGAACACTGTCATTTCAGTGCATATATTAGACACAAACACTAATTTGCAGGATGCATACCTGCACCTAGAGGGCACAATCATCTTCATGAGCATAAGAGGGAGATGTTATTGCTTGGGATACTATGATTTCAGAGTTGAATATTTTCAACATTGAGTTCTGTATCAAATATGCTGCTAAACCTAGCATCAGACCATTTTTCCTCTTAGGAAAGAACTGACAATTTCAGAACAACCTATATTTAAGATAATTTTACCTGCCACCTCTTTCCAGTGCAAACACAATCCCCTTCTTCTGAAAAGGAAGTAGCCGCTTTTTCAACCTTTCTGGAAGGTAAGACAGTTCTTCATCAAAATCTGAACCAGATGTTCCAGGTGTCTCTTGGGTGGCACTTGCCATTTTCAACCTAAAACAACAAACATCTTATTTAAAGAGCCCCACTTAGTATTCTTCAGTAAGAGTCACAGGGTGCATTTACAATGTAGCATAATGGGGCTTCCTTGACTGTGTCTATCCTTCTGAACTGTGGTCTTCCTCTTTCCTTACTGTTTTCTATCTTACGAAACATAATTGCCTTCTCTGTCTAGTCATCTAAACAGATGGGAACGGTCAGAACTCTCCTTCAATAGGTTTCTTCTTAAGTTGAATTTGTATGTAAGTCAGAACAAGTATATTTTTAAGTGTAACTCCAGATAGATAGATAGATAGATAGATAGAAGCTTTGGACAGCAAACGGAAGGATTAACACCCGTCGTATTTCCTTTGTTGTCTGTGCACCTGTTCAGAAGATTTTTCCCTCACTTTCTGTCCCTGTGATCATTAGATTTTGAAAAACATGGCTTGTTGTGGAAACAAGGATTCGTGATGAAGTGGAGACTGCTTTTCCCCATGATACATTTCCAGGAGTGAATTTCCTTTCCTAGGTTAGATCACTCTCACTTCCTGTTGTCTCATCCTCATTCCTAACTAGGAATGGTTTATAAGTTGGGTGTTTGTAACTGAGAGACTGCTCCATTTAACATTTCAAAAGAGCTATTTTTCAAAGAATTATTTTTATATATCAGTTAATACAAAAATCAGGATTGTTCATATCATAGTGTTTCTAGTTTCCATGCATGATTGTGATTGCTTGATAGTGAAGAAAGCTGTCAGGAAGAGAATCCATTCATTCAAATGTGTTACTGGAAGAGGATTCTACAGCTATTGTATGGACCATCAAAAAGACAAATAAATGGATGCTAAAGCGGATGCTTAAATTCTACTTAGAAGTTAATATGACTAAACGGGGGCTACTACCGGTATATTTTGACTGTATCATGTGACAATTGACTCATTGAGAGGACAGCAATGCTTGGCAATTAGGAAAGGGGGAAGACTGTATGATGGCACACCAGGAAGATCTAATGAGAAACTAAAGGTGTCTGGCTACTTTCCCAGTGACCATCGGTATGCCCTAAGTTAATACCTCAAAATAAAACTCTACAAACAAGATGAAATTCAACATTGTTTACTGAATAATCAAGGTATAAAAGTACAGTTTGATTATGATGGTGTAAGAACAGTGAAATATAAACTCTGAGGTAACAAACTATAAACTTTGGGGCAAATATGTATTATCTATGAACTATCTATCTATAAGGCAAATATGTGATAAGGATGGCCTGTTCAAATTGCTAGGCCAGACCAGTCACTATCTGGCTAACTAACTTCAAGCTATGACCAACAAAGAATGCCATAAGAAGTTCTATCACCAGCCCATTCTGGCTCTGAGTCAGAATGGGCTGCACCAACCGAGCTCGGCCTCTAGGGGGAACCTAAGCTTCTCCCCTAAACTTATCAAAATGGAGCAATCCAACTACAGGGAACAAACAGAGAGGTAAAAACTAGGCCGAGACATCACAACTGCATTATAGGTGGATGGACCCTATCAAGAAAGCCATAGCTTGGGGGTCTGCAATAACTGGAGGTCCCTCATTTGTTGATACGAAACAACAACATTTTTCAGAAATAGTAGTAAACATAACCTTTACAGGTTTTGTCCCTTACTGCCATCTTTAAAGCACTTTTAGCAGTCTGTGGAGCTTTTAGAAAACTATAAGGGTAGATAACTTCCCTCTACATCTCCAATAGTTTCCTCCTGCTGCCACAATATAATAGCAACTGGTTTGTCAGCTGCTTAAACTTTACATTTAAACATCTACAATGTAATTACATCTGCAATGTAATTAGTCCAGTAATGAGTTAAAGGATTTACAGTTAAAGCCTTTAATTCACGGGTAGACCAAATACAATGCAGATGATTTAACTCTGCAATGCTGGCATATAGCAGCTGATTTTTGACATGCAGGCAATCTTTTGATAATCCATCTCGATATTTATAGATAAGGAAAGCTAGTTAAATTATTTATACCAAATGCATCAAGCACAAGCACTCAAGATTCCTCTTAGATTTGAGGTTCAAGGCGACTCCAGCTATCTAGTTCGCTAATTATCTAGTGTTTTGCTGACATGATTTTAAACATATATGCATATTAATGCTGGCAGCGTCAAGAGATGCTCATAAAATGTTGAGAATTTCATCAGGAAATAAAAACTACAAGCAGGATGTGTTCACTTACAACAACTCAAGGCACGTTTTTAAATCGACTACAATAAAGAAGGCAGATGTCTATCATATTCCTAAACAAGTACAGACAGTCCTCTGTATCTATTGATTCTCTAGCAATGGATACAACCATTCACAGCTCAAAAATATTTTTAATTAATAAAGCTAAATTTGTTTTGTCATTTCATATGAGAGACACCATTTTACTATGCCATTGAATAAAATGGGATCTTGACATCCTCGGGGAGGAGAGGACAGGAAACAGACCCCAACGGATAACAAGGGCCCCCTATATGTCAACTTTTCCCCTAGTAGCTATACATTTGGGACTATGACCCAATAATGAGGGTTAAAATTCCCATTCCGCCATGGAAACCCACTGGGGAACTTTAGGCAAGTCACACTGTTTGTGCTCCAGAGGAAGGCAAAGAGAAACTAAATAAAATCTTGCAAAAAAAAATAACAGCCCCATGCTAAAGCAGAAATGACTTGATGCACACAATTAACAACAACAAATTTAGCTGGCAGAGTACAAATAGTCAGAATGTTCACAACCAAAACAATAAAAATAGAATACAAAACTAGTTGTCTTGCTACTAATACTTGACTTTAAAAGCCATATAAGCTGTATATAATTCAGAAACATGTGCATGCCTTTTTGAAACAGTTCTCATTGAACAATAGTGTCTGTCAGCCATCAAACACTGGACACAGACCCTTCAGATATGGGGCCCTTTCACACTACACAGATATGGGGCCCTTTCACTAGCTCTTCCACACAGCTGTATAAAATCCAACATTTTCTGCTTTGAATGGAAATATATGACAGTGTGGATTCAGATAACCTAGTTCAAAGTAGATATTCTGGGTTATGTGGCTGTGTGGAAGGGTCCTGTGATTTCACTTTATCTGCCATGGCTCCATCCTCTTGAATCCAGAGATCAGGAGTTAAGGGAGGAGAATTTAGGCTTTTCATCCAGAGACATACTCTATTACTTCTGATCAAATGACAAACTCAGACTTTATAGGACACAATCATAGCAATTAAACTGGAACAATAGTGTTAGACATGTGTATTATGAAAGGACACCTGTTTGGAGAGCCCTCCATAAAAGGCCATGCAGAGGCAGATGAGAAAGAAGGGTAAAAAAGACAGATAAGAAAAAGAGTCACTGTACCATTAAACAAAGTTTAACTCCATGCATTTGAAGGAATAATTGATTGATATTAAAATATAAATTCAAATCTAATCTTTAGGTTATTTTAAAGGTACACTTATGTTGTAAACCGCGTTGAGTCGCCGGCTAGGCTGAGAAATGGCGGTATATAAATATAGCAAATAAAATAAAGGTCATTTACCCAGCCCTCGCTCAGGGTCAACCTAAGCCTGTAACGACTCAAAAGCACACAACAACAACAACAATCCTATCCCATCAGCCAAAAGCAGGCCCACACTTCCCATTGGAATACTAATAAATTTATATTTGTTAACATTGTTCTTCATTTTAATTATTGTATTGTTTTTAAGTGTTTTTTGCACTACAAATAAGATATGTGCAGTGTACATAGGAATTCATTCATGTTTTTTTCAAATTATAATCCGGTCCTCCAACAGTTTGACGGACTGTTACTTGGCCCTTTGTTTAAAAAGTTTGAGGACCCCTGGTCTAGACTGTGAATATACAGTACAGGGAATTTTGGGGTGAGATGTAGCTTTATTACTCACTTGCAGCAAAACAAAGCAAGTGCTTCTTCTATTATCTATTTAAAACATTTATATTCCACCCTTCTAACCCCATAGGGGACTCAGGGCGAGCACAACTTATAGAAGGCAAACATTCAATGTTGGAATTAATGCAGTTTGGTGCCACTGTCATGGAGAGTTGTGAGTTTACAAAGGCCTCATCTACACTGCCATTATAATGTTGTTTGAAACTGCAGTGTAGACTCATGCAGTTGCATTATATGGTCATTGAGACTCTTATAACTCTATGGGCCCTTCCACACAGCCCTATATCCCAGAATATCAAGGCAGAAATGCCACAATATCTGCTTTGAACTGGGTTATTTGAGTCCACACTCAGATAATATGGGATTTTTCTGCTTTGATATTCTGGGATGTAGGGCTGTGTGGAAGGGCCCTGAGTCCATACTACCCCATATTCCAGTTTAAAGCAGAAAATGTGGGATTTTATTCAGCTGTGTGGAAGGGGCCTATGCAACACAATTTTTGTTCCTGGTTTATAAATGTTGTTTCCTAATTGGTTCTATAATAACAACTTGGAAAAGGCTTTATTAAACTGCAAAAACTTTGTGGGACATCCCGCAGCACATTTTGCTATAATTTTTCAATGAATAGTTCATAGACTCTCAACCAATTCAACTATTTGGGACTGGCACAAAAATGAAGTTTCCGGAGTATAACAACTACAGTAGAGTCTTGCTTATCCAACCTTCACTAATCCAACGTTCTGTATTATCCAACTCAGTCTTCCTCCCACCCAAAATAACGTCCAGGGTGGGAGAAAGAAATAATCCCTGTCTCTTTTAGTGCTACATTCGTAAATACAGTAATTACTACATAACATTACTAGGCATTGAACTGCTTTTTCTGTCTATTTGTTGTCAAACATGATGTTTTGGTGCCTAATTTATAAAATCATAATGTAATTTGACGTTTAATAAGCTTTTCCTTCATCCCTCCTTATTATCCAACATTTTCACTTATCCAGCATTTTTATGTTAGATAAGCTGGACTCTACTGTAAGTACAGTACCACACAATTCAAACCAGGAACGGAAAAAAAATCACATTTTGTTACATAGTGTAATGTAATTGCATCATATGATTTTACAGTGACTATATAAGGCATGATATGGCAATGTAGATGGTGCCAAAGTGTCCAGCCCTAGAGAAGATAGGGCAGAATACAATTAAAGTCTTATTATTAGTCTTGTTATAGCTTTCTCTGCCAAAGGGGGCTGGTCCCTCACCAAACTACAACTCCCAGGATCCCATAGTACTGAGCCATGGCAGTACTATTGACGCAGACATAGTCACACTCTCTCAGCCTCAGCGGGAGGCACCTTCTGAACAAACCTGGCCACGCATACCCCATGATACTGCGAACAAGTCCAAGTTCAGTCTAGAGATCAGGGAATGAGGACCATAATTTTGAATGCGCTAATTAGATTTTAAAAGAGAGAAAGAAGGAAACCTCTAACGCCTCCAGGTTAAGACTTCCCATGCCTTTATAAAAAAAAATTAAACGCCCACCTTTTATACAATATCACAATACAGTAGCTAGTCACAATTAAAAAATTAAATAAACAAAAAATCAAAGAAGGAAAAAAAGAAAGGTTCCCCACGTCCACTCCACGAATGCTGCCTCTGGACGGAATATTGGGGAGTGGGCACAATGGGAGGGGGCTCTGCATGAAGGAGAGGGGCCATCATGACTTTACCCGCCAGGAGAAGCCTACTTCGCCGCAACGCAACGCGCAACAAGGAAGACCATTCCCTTTTCCCATGCGAACAGAAAGGGTTGCTGCGGCTCCTCCTCCTTCTCTGGCTAATCTCCACCTAGTTTTTCGCGCCAAAAAAGCGGCGGAAGTCCCTCTCCTTCTTCCAAATGAATGCTTTGGATGGCATTGGGAAAGGTTGACACCCCTGTGGGGTTTATTTTGCTGCCTCTGCCCCGTGTTCAGAAGATATCCCCCCCCCCCCTTTCTGTCCCTGTGATCACTGCATTTTGAAAAAAAATGGCTTGTTGTAGAAACAAGGATTGGCGAGAAAGCTTCAGTGGAGACACCTTTCCCCCATTATAACTCCCAGGAGTGAATTTTCCTCCCAAGGGGTAGATTTCTCTCCCTTCCTGTTGTCTCACCCCCGTTCTTAACTAGGAGTCGTTTCTAAGTCGAATCTTTGTAACCTGTATATATATGCAAACATATATACCTATATTTATATAGCTATATATATCCATATACACACAAACATATATATGTATATACAGTCACATAAATACAAATGTTTATAGTTTTAATGGTTATCTGCAGTTGTATGCTATTGATTTAGATATGTGATATTTTTTATATATGTGTGAGGCATTGAATTTGCCACTTATGTTGTAAACCGCTTTGAGTCCCTCAGGGGTGAGAAATGCAGTATACAAAAGTAGTTAATAATAATAATACACATATATGCATACAAACATACATAGCTACATATATGCAAATATACACACACACTGCCACATATACACACAAATACACATATACTGCCACATATACCAATAGATGCAGACACATACACACACAAACATACTGGTATACATAGCCACATATATGCAAATGCACACACACACACATGTATACACACACATACCCACATACACATATATAAGCACACATATACATATATACATAAATATACACATACATATACCAACACACACACACACATATAGCCACTTATATACAAATATATACACACATACATATATATTGCTGCATATACAAATAGATGCACACAGACATATATACACACAAACATACCGATATATATAGCCATATATGTGTGTGTGTGTGTGTATATATATATATATATATATACAGTATGTTTATGTATATATATATACAATATGTATGTGTGTGTATATATATATACACACACACACACACACACACACTAGCCGTCCCCTGCCACGCGTTGCTGTGGTCAAGTCTGTGTGTACATATATATTTCTGTATATGTGTATATATGTGTGTTTGTGTATATATGTGGTTTTGAGCATGCGTTGTAATTTTTCTTTGGGGGGGGGTGGCTTCTTAAGTCTCTTCTGCAGTGTTTTTCTGTGTTTTATGAGTGATGTCACTTGTTGGCCTGATAGGTGTTTTGTGTCCAAATTTGGTGTCAATTTGTCCAGTATTTTTTGAGTTATGTTAATCCCACAAACAAACATTACATGTTTATTTATATAGATATACACACGTGCACATATGCACATCTATATGTATACACACATAAGCCGCTCCGAGCCCTAGGGGAGTTGCAGCATATAAGTTCGAATAATAAATAAATAAATAAATAAATAAACATACATACTCACAAGTATATACTTTTAAGGTAAAGATTTCCCCTTGACATTAAGCATAGCTGTGCCGAACTCTGGGGAGTGGTGCTCAGCTCCATTTCTAAGCCAAAGAGTTGGCATTGTCCTTAGAGGCCTCCAAAGTCATGGGGCCAGCATGACTGCATGGAGTGCCATTACCTTCCTGCAGAAGCAGTACCTATTGTCTAGTCTAGTCACATTTGCATGTTTTCAAAGTGGTAGGTTGGCAGAAGCTGGGGCTAACAGCAGGAGCTCACCCCGCTCCTCTGATTTGAACTGCTGTATCTTTAGGTCAGCAAGTTCAGCAGCTCAGCAGTTTAAACCCCTGGGCCACCAGGGGGCTACTTATACATTTATATGCATATAAATGCACGCACGCACACATATATATATTTATAGAGCCACATATATATATAAATATACACACATATACACACATACAAGTATAAATATTTCAGGTAAAGGTATCCCTGACATTAAGTCTAGTTCTGCCCGACTCTGGGGGGTGATGCTCATCTCCATTTCTAACCCAAAGAGCCAGCGTTGTCCATAGAAACCTCCAAAGCGGTACCTACTGATCTACTCACATTTGCTTGTTTTCAAAGTGCTAGGTTGGCAGAAGCTGGGGCTAACAGCGGGAGCTCACCCCACTCCCCAGATTCAAACTGCCAACCTTGTGGTCAGCAAGTTCAGCAGCTCAGCAGTTTAACCCGCTGCGCCACTGCTGCACAAATATTTATTTATTTAATTACTATATTTGCATACCGCCCTTCTCAGCCTTTAGGCGACTCAGGGCGGTTTACAATGACAACGATTCGATGCCCCAAAACACCATAAAACATTTAAAAACATTAACACATAATATAAAACCATAACAAGAATACTAAAAGCATACATCATTTGCGTCTCCTAATAAAAACGTCCCATCTCGTCGTATTTACACACACATATAAACACACAAGAACATATATTTACGCACATATATACACACAAGAACATATATTTACACACACACATACACACAAGAACATATATTTACACACACACATGTACACACAAGAACATATATTTACACACACATATATAGACAGGCACACAAGGTTCAGTAAGTCAAGCTTTACTAATCATTTTGAGCCAGAAACAAATCTAAAAAACAGCTCCACAGATGGAGAGTATTCTCATTAGTCTGTGTGTTCTTACCAATGGCTGAGGCAGGGGCTGGCTGTGCTTCTGGGAGAGGGCCTCTGTCAGGAATACTTCGAAACTCCGTGTCCCCTTCTTTCAGGGGGTCAGGGTTTCACGGGTGGGCTCAAACCAGGCCCACCACCTTGTTGAAACACTCTGAGCTGAGGACTGAGGTGGCTTGCTGTGCGCTCAAGGCAAACTGGGCCGCAACGCAACGTGCCCGAGGTGCAAGTGGGCCTGCTCAGGTTATGGGACTACAATTCCCTATCAGGTCAATTATGGCAGTTAGAGCTTTTAAACTGCCATGACTCGGCGCTATGGAATCATGGGAGTTGTAGTCCTACAAGCGCCTAAGGAGCCTTCGCTGCCAAAGAGGGCTGGAGACGCGCCACACTACAACTCCCAGCATGCCTCGCTCCATCACTAGAGCGAGGCTGTTTGAAAGTGTGTTTCTGAGGCTTGTTGTTCTAACTCTATATAGACAGGGCGACGGCGGGGTTGTATCATGACAGGTTGTCGTGGTATCGTGACTGTCATCCTTGTTGCTACCCTCTGAGGCAGGGAAGCGGAGGGAGAACGTTGAGCCATCAGTCAACCTCCAACACCTCACAAGAACGCACGTCAAGGAGGCGGGCTTCTTGCGTCACCCGCTCCCCTTCCCCATTGGTCGCTCAGCGATGCCGCCGGGCCCGGATTGGCTGCCCGCGAATCGCCGGGGCGTTTTTTCTGCGTGGGCCGAATATTACACCACTCGCCGGGAAGAAGGCGAGGTGGGAGGGGGAAGAGTAGCTCAGGCGCTAAGTGGCTGAGGAGGATGTCCGTCACCACGATAGAGAGAGGTGATTGGCTGATGGCTGCCTCAGAACCACCCTCTATGGCTCCAGCAGCAGCGGCGGCGGCAGCGGCGGCAGGAGGAGCCGGAGCCGCTGTTGGGGGGCTGGCGATGGGGTTAAGCC
This sequence comes from Anolis sagrei, assembly GCF_037176765.1. NCBI lineage: Eukaryota > Metazoa > Chordata > Lepidosauria > Squamata > Anolidae > Anolis > Anolis sagrei. Next base: position 213,966,162 of record NC_090021.1, on the reverse strand, counting down.
CCTCCGGTGTATGACACCCCCTGAAGAGAGCCGGCCTGGCCTTCGCCTCCTTCCGCGGTGAGTCCCGTTGGGAGGCCCGGCTTTTGCAAAGGCCCGTGAGAGAGGGAAGGAAGGCGGGAGGGGGAAAGAGAGGAAGGGAGCCCCCCTGGGCTCTGCTTTGCACCACTGACGCCACGCTCGGCTCGCTCTCCCTCCTCTGCCCCCTCCTCTCTCCCAGGCCTGCATTGGACGGAAGCGCGCGCCAGCCGCGTGCAGGCGGAGCAGGGGCCGCGAGACAGAGACAGAGGGAGAGCATGCCTGTCTCTGAGGGGAAGGCAAGGCAGTGCCAAGCAGGGAGGGAGGCAGGCAAGCAAGCCCCGCTTTCCCACCTGGGGCAAGACTCTCTCCCTGTCACTCCAGTAGACAGTAGGATGTGTGCATGTATATCCATATATGTACATGGGTGTTAAATATATTGGGGGGGGGGGCTCCATTAAAGTAATTCCTCCATTATAAGTGGTTAGGGGGTGTATTTATGGGAGGAGACAAATGTGTACTGTCTATATCTGGAACACTTTAAAACCAAGGAATATTTTTAAATTGTATTTGTGCCTATAATTATGAAACCCCCATGTATACACAGCCCTAACAAGTCACATTCATGTGTATTTATGTGTATGTGTATGTATGTGTGTGTGTGTGTGTATACACACACACACACACACAGGTTAGATTCCAGCTTAGAATTTTGTCTATAATTATACACAGCCCTATCAGGTCAAAATTTGTGAATATTTGAGTGTGTGTGTGTATCTATCTCTGTATACCATATATCTCTGAACAGCTTAGAATTCAGCTTAGACTTTTGTCTATAACTATGAAACCTTCATGTATGCACAGCCCTAACAGGTCAACGTTCATATGTGTGTGTATCCCTGTGTATACGATGGACCTCTAAACAGGTTAGAATCCAGCTTAGAATTTTGTCTATAGTTATGAAACCTCCATGTATACACAGTCCTATCAGGTCAAAATTTGTGTATATTTGAGAGAGTGTGTGTGTATCTATCTCTGTATACAATATATCTCTAAACAGCTTAGACTTTCGTCTATAACTATGAAACCTTCATGTATGCACAGCCCTAACTGGTCAACATTCATATATGTGTGTATCCCTGTGTATACAATGTACCTCTAAATAGCTTAGAATCCAGGTTAGAATTTTGTCTATAATTATGAAACGTCCATGTAGACACAGTCCGATCTTGTCAAAATTCATGTATATTTGTGTGTCTGTGACTGTGTATCTGAATATCTCTATATAGACTCCAGGAATCTTTTTAAATTAGATTTTTGCCTATAATTATTATACCTCCATGTATACAGAGCCCTAACGGGTCAGAATTTCTCTGTATATGGTATACTCCTAACAGCTTAGAATGCAGGAATATTTTCTTTAAGCAAAATTTAAAAAAAAATCTATATCAATGTATATATCCCAAATGGCTTTATATATATTGGGGGGGGGGGTGACTCCTCCAGTGTATACACCACTCACTGTTTATAATTCAGGAATATTTTTAATTACATTTTTGTCCATGTATATTAAGCACCAATGTATACATTGCTTCAGCAGGTCGGAATTCAAGAATATATATTTTACATTTAGACCATTATTTTTAAAAAATGAATGAATATTGCATATTACCTTATATCATTCTTGAAAAGAAAACTAATACAGAGCTATCTGTCTTAGTAATGATCAGTTATACTGGCAAACATATTTCACCTGCTGATTCCAAAGATAGAACCATTTTCGAATCAGCAGGTGCAGTATACCCAGAAATGGGTCTAACATTTTAGCCCTCAAAATGTTTAAATTAAAATTCATTTTTTAAAGCAATTGGCTAATTTTATTTGTGTGTGTATGTGTGTGTCAGAAGCGACTTGAGAAACTGCAAGTTGCTTCTGGTGTGACATAATTGACCGTCTTGCAAGGACATTGCCCAAGGGATGCCTGGATGTTTTACCATCCTTGTGGGAGGCTTCTCTCATGTCCCTGCACAGGGAGCCGGAGCTGACAGAAGGAGCTCATCTGCGTTCTTCCCGGATTCGAACCTGCGACCTATTGGTCTTCAGTCCTGCTGGCACAAGGGTTTAACCCATTGCACTACCGTGGGCTCCTATGGACTAAATGTAAACATGTGCCATCTATTAGTTTTGCCATCTGCTCACCCATAGAAAACCAGGATAACTATAAGAAACTAGTGCTGATGCGAATCTATTCCATGCAGTGTTCTGATGGCACAAGTAGCTCCAGGAACAGGCCTAAAAACCAAGACTCCAAGAAAAAAATGTATTGGGCTGTGTATATAGCCCTAACACAGTGGTTCTCAACATGTGGGTCCCCAGGTGTTTTGGCCTACAATTCCCAGAAATCCCAGCCAGTTTACCAGCTGTTGGGATTTCTGGGAGTTGAAAGCCAAAACATATGGGGACCTACAGGTTGAGAACCACTACCCTAACAGCTTTTATATGAGTAGTATGTACATATAGTTGGTGCCCCCTCCAGTGTATACACCTCTCACAGTTTATAGTTCAGGATTTTTAAAATTACACCCCCCCCTCTCCCAATTATACAATCAACAGCTTAGAATTTTGGATTTTTAAATATTTTGCCAAAAAGTTATATACACAGGGTAGAATTCATCTCTCTCTTTCTCTCTCTCTCCACACACACACACACACACATGTATAAATCCATGTTTGGAAATATAAACCACGCATATCTGTAGTGTGTGACATAGAAGAGCCATTTCCGAACCAGTTATTCTGTATAGTGCTGACAAATGCTTTCGATAATCTCAAGGCAGGAATTAGTTTTGAGATCTGCAGTAGGAAAACATCATTGCCCACTTGCCTCTTATGGATGTGGCTGCCTCCTTTTCATCCCTCACAACACAATGCGTCTTTCCTTCTCCTCTCAACGTGAAATACTTGCCTTCCCTTTCATTCACAGTGGTCGAAGGTGATGCACAGGTTCTTAGGAATCTGCCACCATTGTCTGTCCTTCCTTCCTTCCAACGGAGCAAAAGAAATGGCTCATTGGATTGCGTCTACACTAGAGAATGAATACAGTTGATACCACTTTAGACATCCCATGATCAATACTGTGAAACATGGTAGTACCCAGTATATGGCATACTCTTTCTTCAGATATCAGATATGTTCCAATATGTCCTAATTTTCAGTGTATATTGAAGGCTTGTTTTTGAAACCCACTCTGGCTTAGTTACCATGTACAATATGGGTTATGCAAATAGTGTATCAAATTTCTGCCATTGTTTTTGTTGCGTCAATATTTTCACATGCAAGAGATGTATGATTATTTGGCAAAACGTAACGTAATAATATGTTTATATACATGGCTTTTTTTGCTAATTACTCATTGCCTATGTATATGTGGGCAAGAAGGTTATGTCTCCTTTAGTGAAGCACTGTCGATTGAGTTGGTCATTACCAGACAGTATTATTTTCTCCTTATCTACTAAAAGGAAATATATTCCTCCCATTAAGGCCTCTTAAGTGCAGCTCAGTGTCTGCTTAGAGAAAGGCTTGAGTGCCCACATACTTATGGCGGTGAATCATTCAGTAAAGGCTTTCTTTTTCTAAATAAACACGTGTACGAAATAATTGTCGATGAGTTGGCCAACCTAGAAGAAGTTCCTACCTTTCTTACTTTTTTATGACGTATTTCCTTCTTTTATAGATAAATTCCTTTTAAAAGATACCCACCACTAATGAGAAGTACTAGCATGGCCCATGCTGGGTTGAGAAGCAGACAGTTTTCGACTGTTATAATTTAATGTATGTGGGAAAATAACATTTTTAAAAAGAATTTATTTGTCAATCGATACATAATCATAAAGTCAATCGATACATAATCATAGATGAAAATTCTAGCATCCCTTTTAGAAAACCTATAACTTCTGAGTTGTAACAATTGTATTTCGTAATGTGTCTAAGCTGGTTTGGTGGTTCTTACAGTGCCAACTGGTGATGAGGATTTATTTATTTTATGTCAAAAGCATTGCATAAATAAATATAAAACTGACAAATATAGAAGGAGCACAAGTGGCTAAATAATTTTAGACCAAAAACGGGTAACAGCGACCACATTGTCGGTAGCTTTAAACAATTCTTCCTCTGTGCATGAGGCAGGGCATTGTGGGCAAGCATACAGAAGCAGAGTTGTTTGTTCTGCTCCACAGTCACACAAGGTGGAAGATTCTTCTAGGTGGTGCGATTTTGCCAGGTTGTCTTTTGATCTGCCCACTCCACTTCTGAGTCTGTTCAGGGACTTCCATTCTTGTTTTTCCCCTTGAGGCAGACCCTTGTGAGGGGCCATCCATTTGGGATTTCCTGGTTTAGCTGCCCAGAGGGATACTCTTGCTGTTGCTGGGGAAACATTAAGAGGAGTGGTGATGAGGATATAAATATTATACATTTTATGTGATGTACTAAAAAGGGAACACAACAAATATATTCTTTTGGGATTATTTTTGGCAAGCCAAGGTCACATATTGGGACAAAAAACTGTCAAGATCTTTTCAGCATGCCAAGATACAGAAAGACAAAATTGATATTCTTTGGTTGTCAACAGGGTAGTCCTATGCAGAAGAACATTAAAAATCCTTATTCAAATCAGAAAATGCAAGAAGACCCTGTAGACAGTTGACCATGATGCTAAATCTCAATACATTTAAGAGAAATATCTCCAAATTCATTCAATGCAGGTGTTTGTTTTTCAGGGAAAATGATCTTTTTTCATGTATTGTCGAAGTCTTTCATGGCCGGAATCACTGGGTTGTTGTAGGTTTTTTTGGGCTATATGGCCATGTTCTACATTCCCTCTTGACATTTCACCTGCATCTATGGCAGGCACTTTCAAAGGTTATGAGGTCTATTGGAAACTAGGTAAATGGGGTTTATATATATATGTGGAATGTCCAGGGTGGGTCAAAGAACTCTTGTCTGTTGGAGCTAGGTATGAATGCTTCAGTTGGCCACCTTGATTAGCATTTGATAGCCTGGTAGTTTTTTGGTGTGGCTTGTTACTGCTTGGGGAAATCCTTTGTTGAGAGGGGATTAGCTGTTTCTAATTGTTTCTTGTCTGGAGTTCCCCTGTGTTTGAGTGTTTTTCTTTATTTACTGTTATAATTTTAGAGTTTTTTAAAATGCTGGTAGCCAGATTTTGTTCATTTTCATGATTTCTTCCTTTCTGTTGAAATTGTCCGCATGCTTATGGATTTCAATGGCTTCTCTGTGTAGTCTGACGGTGGTTGTGAGAGTGGTCCAGAATTTCTGTGTTCTCAAATAAAATGATGTGTCCAGGTGCTCTGCTATGGCTGACTTCTCTGGTTGAAGTAGTCTGCAGTGCCTTTCATGTTCTTTGATTCGTGTTTGAGCACTGTGTCCTCTTTTTTAAGAGAATTTAAAAAACATTATGGTGTTTTATTGAAACGATGCCCTCACCTTGTTTCTTGGTAAAACTAATTTAACTTGATAAAAAAAAACCCTTTCTGCTTCTCATTTTGATGACAAGTAAAATGAAGTAAAAAAGCTCTAAATTGCATATTTAATTTTAGTGTATCAGAATATTTTGATTGAACCTTTTGTAGAAAACTCAGATCGCTCTTCCCTGTGGCCCTGCAATTGGTGTCCTCTTTTTCTAGAAAAACAGCTCTTAATACGCTACCACCAACTGGCATGAAAATTGCTGGTGGCCTTTGCAAACTGCTTAAACGTGTTTTATGTTCCTACCTTTCAAAGCCTGTGCATAATTCACATTTTAATAAGTATAGTCTTGGTTGTAGGTTGCATTGGATGTACCTGATTGTGAACAAAACTTCATATTATGCTTGCCCTCTTAGTCTCTGATCTAGTTCAATATTCATCCTGCTTCTGTATTTGGAAGTTGTGGAGCCCCTCAAATTGCCTGAATTGAGTTATGGCATCCACAATTTGAGACCCTTATTCAAAAATATTCACAGCTTTATAGAGAGTAGCAAGGAGCTGTAAGTGTTGATGTATTTTAGAAGTGCTTGCTTGGATTGTTTTTGTGAAGATGAACTGGGAGAGAAGAATAATTGGTGATGGTGTGTCTAGCTATGGAGACCCAAACAGAAGAGAAATGAAGTGTCAAGCAAACATTCAAATATGTGGTGTAACATATCTTCCATCTGAAATATTACCATAATAGAACAATGGAATTTATTGTGGCATAAGTATTTTTTTGAAGTGTGTGTGTATTACTTAAAATACCTATTTAAGTAAGAGAGCTAGTTATATGTTCAAGTTTTGTTTTAATGCCCTGTTGGCTGCAAATAAAGGTTCTGGTGATTATATCTACAACTTTATTTGGTTAGTTTTGAAAAGGTGTCTCCATTTGGGTTGTTGTAAGTTTTTTGGGCTATATGGCCATGTTTCAGACGCATTCTCTCCTGACATTTCGCCTGCATCTATGGCAGGCAATAGATGCAGGCGAAACATCGGGAGAGAATGCTTCTGGAACATGGCCATACAGCCCAAAAAACTTACAACAACCCAATTATTCCGGCCATGACAGCCTTTGACAATACATTGTTTCCATTTGCGTTACACTGGTCTTACCTGAATTGACTCGTCTTACCTGAACTGACTCTGAATAGGAATATGTATTGTACTTTAATATAACAAGGTTTTTAGAAAAATGAATTGAGTGGTTTAATACAAAGGTGCTGATTATAGAATTGAATTAGCCTTTTGAAATAACTTTTGCAATTTTATATTTAAAGATAAATCATTTTGCCACCATTGATTAGTGCCTGCAGCCGTTCTATTTAGCAGGTATTACATTGTTTTTCATTCTCATTTACAATGGCATTCTGTTGCCTTCATCATTTTTAAAACCATATTTTAATGGTTCAAGCATTTTTGTTTTAAAGGCATATATCTGTCGATTATGGCAGTACTGAAAAACAGCTCACCAGTTTGGTTTTGGGTTTGCAGGAATGTGACTCTTCCTGTTCATGGTTGTATCTGGCACAATGTGAATCGAAGTCCAGATGGAACAGGACATGAGCTACATCATCACTGTCTGCTTTTAGCAGCCTCTCCATATGACATTTAACTTAAAATGGAGCTAAGTGTGATGACTGGCAATGAATAACTCTTGGATTTTGTTATGGGAGAGGGAAGCAGACAAGGATTACTGATATGCTAAGAACCTCAGTGTGGTGCGGTTTAATGAAGGCTCCTGTTACTTCATTGTGGTTAATCCAGTCGAAGATGATAATATGTGGTGTTTTTCACCCTTACCCACAGCTCTAATTATGAATGTTTGATTCATATAATTCTTCAGACTCTAAGTGTTTGATGAAGCAGTCATAATCAGGAGAGTGTGCATTACAAGGTGTAGTTCCTCTTGAGGCGGGGAGAGGGGACATGTCTGCATAGATCAAATAATATGACGCTAGTAGCTGGTTAAATGCATGTGAGCAAACTGTGGCTAGTTATTTCCCTCCCTGCAGTAACATTCATCTTTTCCCATTGAATTACTGGAATAAAAGGAATAGAGGTGGAAGTGTACAAATGGGAAGGTAACCCTCTCCTTTTTGTGTCTTCTCCTCCCTGCAGTTGAAAGGGAAAAGGGAGGGCAGCAGTTAAACTTGCTTTCAGATCCCTTATGAGGGTGGAGGAGGCAGAGAATCTGCCAAATTGAATAGGTTTTGTGTATGTGACCATGCTGAGGATACCCGCCGTTTTCCCTTAGGGAAATTCAGCAATCTTTATTTGTGTGTACAAATGCATGTTTGGTGTAGGAAACCTTTCCTGAGGCATTCTTGGGAGTGGGTTTCAATTTAACAACTTGATTTAATTAGAAAGGAGTGAGCCAATTGCCCTAGGGTAGCTATATTGACAACTTTGTCCTTAAGATACGAAGAAAGCTTTTGAAGTAGACAACAAGGGCTTTATGTGGCCTTAGCCTCTTTTTTGCAGCCACCTGAGCTCTTCAGCACTTAGAGTGCCCCCAATAAAAATTCTCCCAAATGCTGCTTCTCTCTCTCTGGCAAAGCAATGGAAATCCTACAAGTGAAACCCAGGGATAGATTTCAATCAGTTCTGAACCCTATTTCCAGCTAATATCCAGCTGAAAATTGGATGCTGTGGTTTGCTAGGTAGGACAGAAATTGGATCTTCAATGCATTTGCCCAACCTTGCTTTAAGGGGAACATATTGAATAGAAGGTGGGCGCATTGTTTTCACTTGTTGATCTGTATAACTCTCTTAGTTCAGTACTGGAATATTGAACTTATCCTTTATCCTTTCAGCAGCTTGTAGGCTTCTTGATTACTTTTTTGTATATCCTACATTACTCCCAATATGGGAGTTTAGGCACACTGCAGGTTTACAGTTATACCGTAAGACCCCCCCCCCCTTCCCCCCAGTATCTGCAGGGGATTTATTTGCTACTGGATAACACTTATCTAAAAGCATAGATATCACCTTAATTTTTAAAATTGCATTTGTATGCCGCGTTTCCCCAAAATTGAGACCCAAGGCACCTTTAAATTACCTGACTTCTAGTCCCATCATACCTTAGAATTGTATTGAAGGATCTAGAGCCTCCTAGAGAGCTATCCTTCCTAGGAATTTGCTAAGTCCTCCAATGCAGCTCCACGGTAATTTCTGGGGAAGTGTACCATAGAATTACATTAGGGACCTAGCAAATTTCTAGGGAGACCATGTAAATATTTATGGGTTTTATGGTTGCAGGAGGTCTTACCATACTTTTGGTCATAGGACTGAACAGCCTTGTTTGTCTCCATAAACTACAGTATTTGCAGGCAGGAATGAGTTTTTGGGGCAAGAAATGCTCCTTTGTTTCTCTGTTCACTTTCCTTTTTCGCTTCCAGTCACTTAACTGCTTTATTGTCTTATCTCTAGCTTGAATTAATTCAAAGCTACCTGTTGTGTGTCAACAAACTACCACAACTAATGTGGAATATATGTTTAGCTCCACCATCACTTTCTGACCTTTTAACCATGGTCTATGGAGTAAATTGCTAAGCATTCCCTTCTAATTTCAGGCATGGTTGAAGGAGACAATAGTACTGTAGCTTGATATGTGAACACTTCTTTAGCACATGTTGATTTCATCAAACCATTTTGTCTTACTAATAAAGCACTATTTTGAAGCTGGGAATGATAATCTGCAGTATGCCAATCTGAATTCTGTTTTTTGTTTGTTTTTGTTTTTTGTTGTTGTTTTTTAAATGTGTTTCTTAAACAAGCATTGGAAGCTACTATAGAAATTGATAGGGAGTGTGTACTTTGCTTTTGTACTGCTTTTTTAGCTGAAGTTGTGGCTAGTTAAAGGCCTAAGTGCCCATAAAGCACCAGATCTTTTCTGATCTTGGAAGGTAAGCACAGTAAGCCCTGGTTAGTACTTGAATGAGAGACCTATATTTCCAAGGGGAAAAAAAACAGGCAGAACCATTTTCAGTTTTTCTTGCTCAAGGAAATCCTATGAAATTCACAGGGCCACTATAAGTCAACAGGCAGCTTGAATAAGTGCACATACATGATGGAAAAATATCCCTCCCCAGATGTTGGACTGCAACTCCCAGCATTCTGCATCATAATCCTCTTTGTTGATGGTTAGACCATTAACATGTGGAGGGCTGCATGCTTCCCTTTCCTTCCCTATGACATTGTAATGCTTGCAGATTATTTGCTTTATTCAATCAGAGATAAGCATCATATTGTGTACCTAAGTCATGGTGAAGGTTCTGCCACAGATTGTGTTTGTAAATTATTTTTTTACTGTAGGGGGCAGAGGGATAAAAATGTAATAAATAATTTGCTCTTACACCAGGATGACAAATGGAATTTTCATCTAGTTTGTAACTCTGTTTTGTGCTTTAATATGGGCTGGAATACAGTTTGCCAAATTTGGATGAAACGGCAAACTATGGTTTGCTGTTAAAGACGTGGTTATTCACTGAATGTGAGAGGAGAAGCACATCACTGTAGATGCAACATCTGTTTGAGTCAAGTTCCTTTTATCTATCTCATATTACATCCATTTTATGTGATGTTACTGATTATCAAATTATTTATGGGCCTGGTTTAAAGTGCTGGTGTTCACTTTTAATATACATGTGGCTTAAGGCCAATGTATCTAAGATTCTTTCTGAAAGATAGTGAAAAAAAATATACATATTGTATGATGTATGGTTCTCATATTGTATATAAATTAAGTTATGAATGTAGTATGCAGTATGCCTTCTTGCAAGCTGCCAATGTAAAATCTGTATTGTTAGTCTTGGCTTATCATATTCTGGAAGGTTATCAGGGTGGTTTTCAGGTGTTCATCCTTTCTCTGTGCTGTATCTTTGGTTCTTTGGCTAGTCCCAAACACCATTTCATCCTTATTATGTGTGTGTCTTCAAGTTGCCTGTGGACTTGTGGTGAGTTCATTAATTTCATAGGTCTTTCTTAGGCAGAAATACTCTTATGATACACCATGGCTATTTGTGAATTATAAGTCTTCAAAAGGATAGAAGGGTTCATAAGTCCCTGTAGGGCAAGTCTGAGAAGGATGGATAAAGCAAAGCAAATCCTTTCACAACATTGCAAAATGTTATTTTGTGCTTCGTACCTGAAAGTACTAAGCAAAAGTAACTGGTGTCTGTGTGGGATTCCCCTCACTGCCCAACAACTTGCACATTCTTTCAGAACAACCACAACAATGTGTGCCTCCACTGGCAGCAAGCCAGGTTAACTCCTGCCAGTACCTGCATATTACCCTTTAAAAGCCTCTATAGACACAAGAGACAAAAAGATTAATCTTAGGTCTAATTAAATTAAAGTCTGACACCAGAGTCTAAGTGCATTCAGATTTACCCTTAGTCAGGCCACAAGTGTGGATTATAATTTTCAGTCTATTTTTGGCAGATAATTTTCTCAGTAACACAACGACAATAGCAACAATACATTTATATAAATGCCACTATTTCCCTAGCATTAGAACTCATGGAGTCTCGTGGAAATGTAATTAAAGGCTAAAACGTAGACAAAGATATAAGTAAAAACATAGAAAAGTCATTTCAATAATGCAATTAAACAATTGTAAAATTACAACCATTCAAAATCAAATTGTAAAAAAATCTATTGCATTCATTTCCTAAAAACTTGTCAAAATGGAGAAATGTCATTGGCCAGCCAAAGAACAACAAGGAAGAAACCACCCAATCTTCTTCAAGAATATTTTCTAAATCCTAGAGGGAGTTTTTGAAAAGGCCACTTCTGTATTTCTCACCAAACAATTTTGGGAATGTGGTGGATTCTGAGAGAGGGGCCTCAATATAGGTGTATAGTGTTGTCCAGCTTCTATTCTTTGACATTACATATACTTCAGCTATAAGGCTTTATAGCTTTATAGGCTGAACTGTGCATGGACACAGTCCACAACCAATTGAGTTGTTGCAACAAGGGTGTTGTAGACTTTTTGTATTGAACCCTCACTAACAATCTGGCTGTAAGCTTTGGGACCAACTGAAATTTCTGAGCACTTTTCAGAGGCAGCCCCACATAGATCATCTTATCATAATCTAGATGAGATGTAACTAAAGCATGTGTTGCAGTGGCTAAATCCAATATTTACAATAATGGACACTGCTAGTGCATTATCTTTAACCACAGGTGCACTCCTAAAAAGAGCAGGAGACTTCCAGGAGGTCCACCCAGACGGTGAACTTGTGCTTTCAAGGCAACTGCAACACCATCCATCACTGGCCGAATCCCTGTCCCTGATCTGCCATTCAGTAGACCTGATTTCCTCTGTCTTGTCTGGATTCAGCTTCAGTTCATTCAGAGTCTTCCAGTCTTGTTTAGGGTTGAAACAGAATCCTTGGAGTTAAGAGAAATAAAGTTTGTGTGCCATCAACATACAGGTAGGAAAAGTAGAAGCTGTCATAAAACAGTGCCTTCAGGTCCTATATCTGCAGGTTGTTTCAAAAGGTTACTATGGTAAATAGTTTTGAAAGCCACCAAGAGGCCCTACAGAACTCTAGACACTCTTCTGTCCAGTTCTTCATGTAGGTCATCCACCAAAGTGATCCAGAAAAGTCTCCATACCATAACCAGCCTAAAATGAGTGTGAAACAAATATAATCCGTCTCATGTAGGAACCGAGAGCTTCCCACAAGAGAGAACGTTCTTTTCTGTGACTGCTCTGGCACTTCCGCACAAGGTCTGGTTGGCCCTCTTCCTGCTCAATTTCCATCAGCAGATGAAGACATTTTAATTCAGATAGACCTTTGAATTTTAATTATGGAGCTGTACTCTGTGTCTTTGTGTGTTAAGTGGTGTGCAGTATTATTAATCTTTTATTGAAATCATGTTTCAAAGATGTTTTAACTATTTATTCCTGTTTTTGCACAATGTTGTTGAATTTGTTCTAAACCTTTTAAAATGTTTGAGATTAATCTTTTTCAAAAAATATTATAGGCCCCCTTGAATCTCATCTTAGGACAGAGGCAGGGTATAAATCCAGTTACCTCATCAATCAGTTAATTATGTTGCCCAAAAATGGTGTCTTGGAGACTAATGGACAGTATCCAATATGGCGGGATCAAGAAAAGGGTTTTTATAACAGCCTCCTTCAGGGACTCTGCTGGGCTATAAAGAGGCATTGATTACTCAGCCAGCTCCCCTCTGATCTGTTTCCCCCACGGTTTCAGGAATAAATCTAAACAATTTTACCTGTAACGTTAAAAGGATTGATAGCACATCTCACTGATGCAAGATGCATAAAAGTTGATACTGTACCTGTGTACCATTGTGTTTTATAAAAGGTATAGATTTGCCTGTGCTCAAGGGTCTATCTGTCTGCTAAATCTGGCATATTACTCTAGCTAATTTACATGATTTAGATTATTTGGGAAACAATTAGTGATGTTGTATTCATCCCTTTGATAGAAGAAGCTCTCTTTTCAGAAATTCACCATCCACGTGAAACCAGTATCCCAACCAACAATTTCCAGTATGACCCACTTTAATTTCAACCCTCTCTGTAACATCATCCACTGTTATGCACTCTGCCGATCAAGGTGGCAAAGCTCAGCTTAAAATCCAGCAGCAGCATTCATAAACAAACTGAACCTGGGGTGATGCATTAAGTTCCAGAGGGAAGAGGATGGATAAATGTAATTACTTGAGTGAAAATATCATAGAAGAAGATTCATCTTGTCTGGGAGTTATGTCTCGGAGGGTGACTTAATGGAAAGGCATGTGCGCAGAGAAATCATTTGTTCCTTGGCTGTCCAGGGCTGAGCCATGTTGACTGTTTCTTTCGACTTGCTTTGAATGCTTTAAAAGGTAATAACATCTATATTCTATATGTGTGTTTTTTTCTTGTATGGATGGCTACATTGCTAGGTTAAAAACACTGCATACTTTCCCTCATCTAGTCCGGTTTTGATGGACTGTAAAGTAACATGCTTGACTACTGAGAAACTAAAAATCATTTCATGGGAACCATTAGCTGATTAGTTAAGCTGGCTGCTTGGCTCTTAAAAGGGAGATATGGCATTTCTCAAGTCTTGTGCTTTTACAGAAGAATATATCTCCAGTTGATGTTGTGCTACAGAGATTGCGGTCTTTCTTGGTGGTTGAAAATAATACCAGCTGAAATGTTTCCTATGCTTGACGCTTGATCTTTAAGACCAGGAGACAGAAAAACAACAACATTCTGTGCAGCAGGAGAAGAATGAAACCAAGATGCAATAGCACATGTCCTGTTACAGCAATGTTTCTGGAGGAAAATAACAAACAAGAACAACACCTAGTATGAGATTTCTTTCCTGTTCAAAATAAGCGAGGCTCTGCTTTCTCGGTGAATCAAGTCTGTTGTGGAACGAGGTGGAGTTTATAAGGACTATTAGAGTTTATATTTGTCTATGACTCGAGTAGAGGTAACATAATGTAAAACTATTTTTAGGCCTTAAAACGGGGTGCGTTTTCATGGATGTGCCATCAGTTATTTTTGGAGCAATTAGCAAGGAATAAAGGATGCTGTAATGTTGTTGCTGTGTGTTAAATCTGGAGCGGAGAATGACTAAAATGCACCCCTCCCAGCCATTTCATAGTATGCTTGCCGTTTTTGCAGTCCATTTGTGTGTCTTGCTTCTGAATTGCTAATGAAGAGACGAATATATTCCTGCTCTTCTCAGTGGGGACTGGTTAAGGTGTTGCTGACATCACAACATTACCGTTGCTGATGTTCTGTTATGTCTGAGGTTTCCGCAAGTGCTTCAGCCAAATGCCGGAATAATCAACAGAGTCTACGTTGAAGGACTTCAGGGTGGCCCTGCAGAAATTTAGGAAAGTGGTATTATGGAAGTAATATTTACAGTGACTCTATACCATGGTGCTATATATCACCATAATGAAGGTATGTTAATTCTCAAGGATTTTCTTGTATCCCTCTTGCATCTGTTTACAGAACTGTCAGCGTTTGTGCCAATTTCTTCATAGTGTGGGAACCATAAATCTTGCTGAATATTGAATTTGGATGAGCACAGAATTTTAACACCATATATAGGCATTCTTTTGAAGTTTTAGGATATTCTAATTGTTTATATATATGCATGATGTCTGAATTGAGCCAGATACGGTTTCTCTGCAAATGTCATTTCACTGGGTAAAGGACACGATATATAAAACTGTTCGATTTTCATACTTCTAAAAATAAAATTCTCAAAGCAGTTGGATTGGTTTAAAGGTTACGTATTGCTTTGAATACATCCTTGTGTGATTGATAAAATTTTGGATTGACATGCTATATAAGGTATACAGAAATTAGCATGCAATCCTGAACATGTCTACTCAGGAGTAATTCCTATGGAGTTTAGTTGGATTTCCTATGAGGTATGTATGTGAACACTCGTACATACTTACATGATTCCATTGAAAGTAATGAAATAATATCTTTAACATGGAAAGAATATGATATTCACACCTGTAAAATTATAATGTGTGTTTATGTTAGGTAGGCATTAATGTTTTGGTTGTGATAGTACAGCAGATACAGCCAACTGAGCAGATAAAATTCTGTATTTTTGACATTTCTTTTGACAGATACAATATTTCATTGATTAAGTAAAGTTTAGAGAAATATTGCAAATGGGTTTCAGGAAAAGAAATAATAGAAAACATTAGTAAAATTAAGCAGTGACATTACATATAATTGTCCAGTGTAGGTGTGATATACAATTGACCAATGCTGGCTTTCAACTGCCAAAACAGATTAAGTAGGTAATAGCAAGAAACGTATTAAAGCCTTTAAATTAGTATCAAAAATAGGTGGGTTGATGTTTTGATCTTTTTTAATGCCCCTTAATTTTTTGTTCTTTAGCAACTAAAGTGTGAGGAAAAATAAAATCATACTTTTGGTTTAAGAAAATTCAGATAGAGGCTACTGTTTTTTCCCCATTGAAACTTTTTTTTCAGCCAGTCATAAAAGTAATAGTTAAATATTGATCTTGAATTGCATTCTGACATTGGCATACGCTGTTCAATAATGAATCCGTCTGTGCATAAATTTTAACTGTTCTTTATTTGAATTGCAAAGGTATTCTGTAAATAGGCTTTATTCTTTGATTGGATTTTTTTTCTTTTGAAACGTGTGAAGTATCTATACTAAATGCATTTAAATATGTGGCAAATACATGTTTTATGACATAAGTAGAAATTAACAAAAGGGGAAAATGGATATATATTTGTGGCAAAAACTTTTTGCTATTCAGAATAAAATGTTACTCTAAAAAATAAAGAGAAATAAGCAAGGCTATTGGGTTATCCTGATTTTGTTCTTTGATCTTAGAATACTTGAAGTAATCACTAATCCTTTCATCTCAGCTAATTATTTTGTTGCTTGTTAAAGGAACTGAGACTAAACTAGTGCATTACGTTTGCATGTGTGTGTATGCCTTTGAGTTGTCTGTTGACTTCTGGTGACCCCCTAAATTTTTAATATGGTTTTCTTAGGCAAGGAATACTCAGAGGTGGGTTGTACATTCCTTCCTCAGAAATGTATTCTGTCACACTTGAATACCCAAGTACTAATTAGGGATGACCCTGATCAGACAAAATCTGGTACCTTTATTTAGGTATGCTTATGGACAATTGATAATTTATTGAGTACTGTTTTTAAATATAGATTTTACAATTTAATATTGAAGAAAAAGAACAAATAGGATCCAACCAATGTCCTTCTATCAATGGAAGGCTTTGGTATAATTCCCCCTAACCCTTGTAAGCCCCTACATAATTTCCAAATCTTTTCCACCAATAGATACTTACATTAGTTCAATCAAGGAGTGGGGCAGCTCATCTTTTCCTCAGATCTTGGGGTATTTCTCCAGTCTTCTGGCACAGAACAGCAATAGCTCTCATTTCTGCATCTGCTTAGTAGAATGGTTCCATCGATAGATGAATGCATTCCATGTCAAAGTCAGTAACACCTTTGGATAGTTCCCAATTTTCTTTTTTTTTTACAAGAGGTTTCAAGAACTTCTATATAAGCTTGTATATAGGTATGCTGAGGTTCATTTAGTGCTGAGATCCACTTGATTATTTATAAGTCAGAACCTGGTTTTAATTAACAATTCCAGTAAAAAAATGTGATGCCTTGCATGTCCTACTGCTGACTGTAGATTTTTTTTTTAAAAAAAGGATTTTTATATATACAGATAGAATTAAACATATGGAACTACAGTAATTTCTATTCATTTGTGTTTTCTCATTTAATGACAAAAAGAACTACTAAAATGCAAAGGAATGTGGTAACTGGTTTTAAGCAAGTCTTTCAGTGTTTTGTTCAAGGTATTCATGGCCAGAATCACTTGGTTGCTGTGAGTTTTCCAGGCTGTATGGCCATGTTCCAGAAGCATTCTCTCCTGACGTTTCACCTGCATCTATGGCAGGCATCCTCAGAGGTCGTGAGATATATTGGAAACTGGTTCTTTCTCCCACCCTGGACATTCTACAGATATATGAAGCCCACATTCCTAGTTTCCAACAGACCTCACAACCTCTGAGGATGCCTGCCATAGATGCAGGAGAAATATATTTATGGAATAGTTGGGGTACAGTGGTGGGTGGTGGGATGATGATGATAGCAGGGGAATATATTGAGAAGTCAGTTAGTCAGATTATTAAAAAGAGTCCAAATTAGTACCTTCTCACCACTGGAGTGTAAAAGACTAGTCTCCATATCTCCCACTGTAGTCCAGTGGATGATTTCTGGTTCAAAGGTCCACACATACTGGAAAACCCATGGTAAATTTATTTTTGTACCATATAATGACAATTATAGGTGCTGGGGAATAACACTGAAAGATATGGCCATGTTCCAGAAGCATTCTCACCTGACATTTCTCATGACTTTAGCCAATTGCAGTACCCCTGGACTTTGTTGAACATCACACCTGAATGCTGATGATTCTGTTGCTGTCTTTCATGATGCATCCTTTATAACAGCCAGTTCAGAAATTGCACATTTGGGTGCTGATAGTTTTGCAGGTACAATATTGTGAAATTGAAAGAGTAGGAGTATTTAGATCAAACCAAAACAGGGAGGTCAAAAGAATTTTTTTCATCTTTTAGATGCTGTAGTATTGTCTTTAGATGTAGATATGTAATTGTTTTCCTGAAGATAGACATGCATAATCCAGCAAAATGAATGTCATATGGCACTTTAACCCTCTTTGTTCTTTCTCCTGTGCAATTGTAATAGCTTGAATGGCTTTTACCTAAGTGCCTTAAAGGTTGTTACAAAACCTTTTTTCCACTTAAAGTATTGACATGTTTTGATGTGCATTTTGAAAAGGAATATTTTTATAGCACTCTTTCTGCCAGATCAGGAGAGAGGAAGTAGCATTTTCTTTGAAAGTAAGAGAAACAAATGGGTCTTACAGCAGAACATTGCGGTGTCTTTTTGGCCTCTGGAGATATATTGTCTCAGGCAGTCTGGAATAAGAGCTTTGCATCTCTGTTCAGTCCTTGAACCTTACCCCCATCTCTTCTGTAGTGCTGAAAGGATCATCATAGCCGGTGACATGAAAGACCTTTGCTTCATTGCTAGGTGACTGGCAGCACATCTACATTAACTACTTAATGGTTTGGGTCCAAATCACCTACAGGATCGCCTTCTTCCATACAATCCGCCCCAGACATTGACGTCCTCTGGGGGGCGGCTATTCTAACCAGCCAGAACTTGACTGGCAACCGTCATCCAGAGGACCTTTTAATCGGCTGCCCCAAAACCATAGAATGACTGGCTGGAAGAGCTCTGACAGCTAAATGAGTTGTTGGAAGTTAAAAACCAATTAAAGACCTATCTCTTCTGGCAGGCCTATCCAGCCAGTTTTAATCACAATTTTTAAACTTGTGCCTTATGTTTATCTCTGTTCTGCACATGTGAATATGTATTGTGTAGTAATATGTTTTAATATGTGTATCTTGTAGATGTTTTTAGATTATTGTTTGCTTTTAGCAATGTTGTAACCTGCTTGAGTCACAAAGAGAGGCGGGTAAGAAATAAAATAATAATAATAATAATAATAATAATAATACTGTTATTATTATTGGATTGAAGACATTCCAAATATGTCATATTTCAATGACGCATGGCAAGAACGCATGCAGGAATGCACTTTATAGGCATTGAATTGGAATAAGCAAAATCTGGGGATGCTTGAAATAGGTGTGTCCATGAAGTTGTGGATTTAAGAACTTGGTGGGAGCCATCCCCTGGTGCATATAAGCATCTCCCAGTCCTCAACCAGTTTCATGTGATTGACATATAATTGGATCTACTTTCAAAACACCTCCACCCCTTCCACTTTTGTTCTGTATTACTCGGTCAGTAAAAGGGTACCCTTGGCCACAGTTGGAGTAGACCATGTTGGCCAAGGAGAAATAGTGTGACCTGTTATAAAACAGCTCCTCTTGCCTTCCTCTTGTATTAGAAGGCAGTTGGTAGGAATGAAGCTAATGGTTGGACAACAGAATAAAGAATGTCCGTTTCCACTTTTTCTTTCCAATACATATAGGAGATTGGGGTGGAGGGAGAGCGGGGAGAATTATTTTTTCTTCAACAGCCCCAATTCCATCCATGTTCTAAGATGTTTATGAGAAACTATGAAGGTCTTGAGCATCTTCCTCAGCCTAATTCCACATACCTCTTTTCCTCTATCCTGGTATTGTTCATTTTAATATAGGGTTTGTGAGGCAGATACATTGTAATATCTCCCAGGGACACCTGAAACTGTGAATAATTGCAAACCCTATGTTTTGATTATTCTAAGGCTGGAAGTATACCATGGAATTGCACTGCAGAACATAGAGAAGCTCAGAAATACTTGCAGGAGGTTGATATATTTTGGAACCTAAAGAAGGGAAACTATGAATATCAAATCCGAAAAATCTAACTGTACTTATTTACCTTGGGACTTGAGCAGACTAGATTTCTCTCTTATCTCCTCCTCATCTACCAGCAAGTGATTCATCAATGCTTTTTACATCCCAAAGCCTCACAGGTTGTTTTCAGGCTCTTTCCTAAAACATTATTTTTCTTTTCATTTACAGACGTATATGCATCTGTGCACCTATGCAGTCCCTATAGCATACGGCTAGGTTTAGCACGTCACTGGTAAAATAACGAGCTTATTTATAGGTGGCTCCATTTCATTTTCACACTGCTAGAGAATTTGAGTAGCAAAGTACCCAAGCAAAAGGACAGCAGATGCCTACGTGAAAAGGAAGTTTTAAAAAATGTTCAGGTACAAATGTTCCCACTTGCTTTTTCTGGAAAATGTTATTTTTAGAGCAGTGAATAATTAGATTTTTAGCATTTTCCTCTTCCTGTTTCCATGGTTACTACTTTGGACTACAGCTAGGCATTTGGGAGGGTTGCAAATAATCTTACCTAAGCCTTGCAGCTAATTAGGAAATGGATTGTCCTTAATGGTGCTCAAGTGCCTACCTATCAAACCATGAATAACAGAATTATTGCTGTGAAAATAAAGAGCTAGTTTAAAAGTTACACTTTGTGTACTATGATCATATATGCCTGGTTGCAGAAATAGTATTATCAGTCATATTAATTTTACATCCTGTTGATATTTAAGCTAAAATACGAGGTTTAGTATTTAACTATACAAAAACATATGTTTGTGTTTGTACTGCAAAGAGGAAAGGTAGAGCAGAATAAAGTTCCTAGTATTTTTAAAAAGCTATCTGTTCCGCAAAATGACAGAGAAATATACAATTGTTTGACTTTATGGTTTTTGGAGGTGACGACTTGGTCTGCCTTCAGTCCTCATCTCTTCAAAAGACATTGCTTTGCAAACAGCAGGACACGTTCTCTGCCCAAAAGGGACCTTTGATAGATCTGGTGACCTTTCATTTGTTGTGTTTCAGATGTAAAATATCGCTTCTGTGGCATGCTTTGCTATTTTGTCATTTTTGGAACAGAAATAGAAATGAAGCAAAATATAGATTGACCAGAGCAAAGCCAAAGGTCTCGAAGCTTTTAGAACTGCTGTGCCTTCCTAAATGAAGCAGTGATGCTTTTAAGGAAGCAAAGGTTCGGGGATCACCGACCATTCATAACTATTTGAATATATGAAGGGGAGGGGTGTTATTTTCCCAAGACAAGCAGCAGTTTCTAAAGATCTTCTGGTACTACATGCATCCTGTGTGCCTTTTTTCATTAATTCAAGGAGACTTATTGGAGGAAGCTGGTGTGCTTTTTGTCTAATAAGTCTAGACAGTTTAATGTTCCCAGTGTAGCATACTTTGCTTTTGATGCATTATGAAATAGGGATAACAGTAGTGAAATATTTTTCCTGGCATTATGACTCATAGACCTTTGTACAGCTTTAAAATATTAAATGCTGTGGTAAGCTACAATTATTAGTTGCAAATAGGATGGCACTTAAGGTGATGGATTCAGCCTCTTCTGAGTTATGGAGGACTTCTTTTCAAAAAATTGACACACTGATTATTCTATAGGCATTGAAGGCGAAGTTACATTGTTTTAAAGTAAGTCAACATATTCTTTGTAGCTGCTTATCTTGTCTTTGTAGCCACTCAAGGTGTATCTATACTGTAGAATTAATGATGCTTAACACCAGTTTAACAGCCATGGCTCAATTCCATGAAATCATGGAGTTATAGCTTGGTGATACACCAGCACACTTTTTGGCAGAGAAGGCATGATGATGATGAAGATGATGATGATGATGATGATGATATACATGTCAAACTACTTTGGTACTTCCGGTTTTAGACAGACAGAGTTTTGGAGCACAATACTCCTGACCTCACGATCATGGGAAAAACAAAGTATGGATCATCAATGCTGCAATCCCAGGCATCAGCAGAATTGATGAGAAACAACTGAAAAAGCTTACACGATACAAGGATTTAAAGATCGAACTGCAAAGATTCTAGCACAAGCCAGTGAAGGTGGTCCCAGTGGTGATTGGCACACTGGGTACAGTGCCTAAAGACCTTTGCCTGCACTTGAAAACAAGCGGCGCTGAAAAATTACCATCTGTCAGCTGCAAAAAGCCACCCTACTCAGATCTGTACATATTATTCACTGATACATCACATAATTCTAGACAATTGGGAAGTTTCTGACGTGTGATCCAATACAAAAGCCAGCATAATGATATTGTATATCAAATAATAATAATAATAATAATAATAATAATAATAATAATAGTTTCCTGCCTCTCCTTGTGGTTTAGGGCAGGGTACAACATTATTAAAACACAGATGAAACACAACACCATTAAAATGGATATACCAAATACACATAAGATCGACACCTGGTAAAACTACAATCCCTAAGATTCTGTAGCATTCAGCCATGGCAGTTAAAGTGGTGCCAAAGTGTAGATGCACCCTAAGGGAAGTTTAATTATGAGTAGGTTTGTAACCATATTAGTCATGTGTTGATACCTCTTTAAATTTAGTGCCCCTGTGTCACTGAAGAAGAGGCTTATTGTTATCTTGGTGAAATGGTAGCAAAAAAGACATGTAAATGTGACTGCTTGGTCAAGCTAGTTACTGCTGCAGGGATTATTTGAGAATGGAGGATTCTCAAGAGTGATTTTACTCTTGGTTTCACGGAAAGTTCCGTGAAAGGGAGTCAAGTGGTCATAGGTTGGTCAATTGTTCAAATTTTAAGAGGAAACCACTTATTTCTGAAAACAACTGAAATTTCTGAAAAATTCTTACATGATTTTAAAAGTAACTAGACTTAAAGGCCAATGCAGAACAAACTCTGTAACCATGGAACCAGCGCCTGCAGTTTCAGCTATCAGCCTTCAACAAAATATGTCCTCTAGGCAATTGCTAGGTCCTCTAGCATAACTTTATGGTATTTTTTTCAATAGAGTTTGGTATTATCTGCAGTTTCACATATTCATTCAAAGTCTAGGAACATATCCCCTTAAAATTTATGGACATGGGGTTTGGTACAGTGTATTGTTATTTACCATATATTAAGTAGGATATTAGGTTGGGTTGTTGTGCATTTTCTGGCCTGTATGGCCATGTTCCAGAAACATTCTCTCCTGACATTTCGCCTGTATCTATGGCAGGCATCCTCTAAGGTTGAGGGGTCTGTTGGAAACTTGGAAATTGGGGATTATATATCTGTGGAATATCCAGGGTGGGAGAAAGAACTCTTGTCTATTTGAGGTTGGTGTAAATGTTTCAATTGCCAACCTTGATTAGCATTTAATGGCCTAGCAGTTTCAAGGTCTGGCTTCTTAATGCCTGGGGAAATCCTTTGTTGGGAGGTGATTATCTGGCCCTGATTGTTTCTTGTCTGGAACTCCCCTGTTATTAGGGGATATTAGGTTTTTCATAAATAAAACCAAAGATGAGTCAAAGCTCAATGTTATGAAAGCCTATACATACGAATGTCACCAACATATAAAACTGTATCATGAATTCTTTTCAGTGACATTTTATTAGTGGTTGAACAAGACTGGAGGACCAGAGAAAGACATTGAAGTAATGGTATTCAGCCTCTTAGGAAATATTTCCGAAGTTAGTGACTAAATACTGTTTCTGTTCTGGCTGATTTTTTGAAATCTCTTATAAATGAATTTGGTCATCGTTAGCAATGAAATGTTATATAGTTGCCCTTTCATCTGTAGAAGAGACTGATTTTTCTTACACGTTCGGGTGAATATTTCTGAGGAGGAGGAAATTGCAACAAAATTATTTTGGGAGGAAATAATTGCATTACAATGTTTAAAATTTTTGTTTTGCCAGAAAATGTAGTGGTATTAAACTGTGATAACAACTCCCATAAACACACCTTCTTGGTAAGGTGTTTCTTCCCTTTGTTTTGTTTGTAATGCCTCAAAATAAAAAAGTAAGAGTTTACGCAGGTGATAAATTGGGTCCGTTCTTTGTGTATATGATTGAAATCCCAATTCTATCTATATTTCTACTTTCCCCCAAGTAACCATTCTTCACATTGGAAGTAGTACCAAGTTGTGTTAAATGTAAGTAAAATAGAGTCTCGCTTATCCAACATAAATGGGCCGGCAGAACGTTGGCTAAGCAAATATATTGGATAATAAGGAGAGATTAAGGAAAAGCCTATTAAACATCAAATTACGTTATGATTTTACAAATTAAGCACCAAAACATGTTTTACAACAAATCAACAGAAAAAGCAGTTCAGTACATGGTAACATGTAGTAATTATGGTATTTATGAATTTAGCACCAAAACAACGCAGTGTATTGAAACAGCTGTGTGAGGGAGGCAGACTGCGTTGGATAATACAGAACATTGGATGATCAGAGATTGGATAAGTGAGACACTACTGTACATTTAAATATTCAGTTATGCATGACATGATTTTCTATTTTTGCTGCAGTTAATGATGGGATGAAAGTTACCCACATTATGTCACTTTTGTGATAGGAGAAAGATTGTCATAAAAACTCAAGGCATTTGAGTGATTTATAATTATAAGGTTTCTGCCTACCTGGAGTGTATTTGGAATATAGAAGCCATGTACTGCCCTCTACTGGATAATGCATTTCTCATTGTTCCTTTATTTCTCTGTCATTTTTTGCTTTTGTTTATGCTAATTCTTTATATTTTTTGTGGAAAATTGCAATGCAAACTTGGTTTGTAGGACTTATAAATTTAAGTCCTTTTGTCTCTTATCTGCTATCATATCTTTTCACCGGGGACAGTGAATTTTATTGCCGTGAACATTATCCTAATCTGAAATGCAATCCTGCTTCCTAAAGATGCTAGAATTCCCAATGGCCTTGACCTATTTGTAACACTTTATTCTGTTCCTCGGTGTGAAGCTGAAAACCATACAAGGCATTTGTGAGAGATGACGCTACAACGGTGCCGCATTTTGACAGTGCTTTTAAAGGAAACCACACAAAATGAGTCACTTGTGGTTTGTGATTTAGACAAGAGCTACATGGTATCCTCATGAGAGTGTGGGATGGAGGACAATATCTCAACTATACATTGGGATCATAGTTTTGAATGATCTAATAATCCTAGTAGAATATAAAGAGAGCGGATTCTGGACTAGTTGTTTTTTGCAGGGTTGGTTCTCTGCACACTGGAAAAATGTATTCTCTTATGAAGTATGCATATGTAGCGCAGAGCAAAACTATCAATATGTATCAAATCACTTCAGTACAGGGCTTGGAAAAATACATTTTAATAGCAAAAAGGATGCAGATCCCCAACATGTTTTTTTTTCCAGTTCCTGTAACATTTGTTCAGATAGATTTGCTTCCTTTTGGAGACAAGCTCTACAATGTATTTATTTATTTATTTGCATTTGTATACTGCGAAGGGGACTCCGAGCAGTGTCACAGATAGGCCGTAATTCGATGTCATAACACCATACGTACAATAAAATAGCATATACATATACATTAAAACAAGAATTAAAAACATATCGGTATTAAAACGATTATTAAAAACCACGTATAATCTGAAGGAATTAAGCAAGATGTGATTGAACAGAGGGTGTGGTGCTGGAAAGCTCCCACACTATTCAAAATAGAATCCATATCCTTGAGACCTTAGTTTAAGGAAATTAGTAGTCATTCTTCAAAGGGGTTATGAGCAGAAGTCATAATAGGTTTTTATATACTTTCACAATATCTGCTGTGATGTTAAAAAAAAAACCTCTCTCGTTTCAAATCTCCTTGCTGCTATGAATTTCATGGTGTTGCCTTGGGCAGGTCATAGTCTCTGAATTTTAATCTACTTTGGACAGTTGCCAGGAAGCTGCAATGTTACTCTAAGCCTATTGGAAATAAGTGGGGTGCTAATTTCACAAATGAAAGCTGAAACAAAAGATCACTGAATGAGCCACGTGGAGCAACTGCAGATTTGTCTTTCTCCGGGCAAGTTCATTTGTACATACTGGGGAACAAGAGACTGCATGTGGGCACATATGACCACTTTTGTGCCCCTCATAGAGGTCTTTCATGAAAGTCCCTGAAAATGATAGGTTCAGGTGCAACTGGGACTGGCCTCCCTAAACGCTGTGCACTCCTTCTCTTCCCTCTATGTTAATTATGGAAAGGAAGCTCATGTCTTCCACCTTTCAAGTAAATGCTCCCTCTTTTATGTTTGCTACTTCTAGGGGTGTTTACAAACATATAACTGTGTCTAAATCAGAAAATCAGAACTTATTTCAAGTGGAATGGGAATAAAGTCATTTTTTTAAAAAAAAAACTGTGTGTCTATTTTCTTTTTGCTTGATTTGTTAATTCCTTGTTGAAGTAGCAAATATGAAATGGGTAAAACACCCTAGTGTTTTGAAATGCAGTTATATTTTAGTTTAAAAGGCTCTTATATCTGTACCATTCCCCTCCCTCCTTAACCTTGTATAGGACCATAGAATTGCGGGGTTCTCACTACTTAGCTTTGACTGTGTAAACCTGACAAGTGCGATCCTTGAATCATTCAGCAAAATATCAATTCTTTTCTCAGACATAGAATAATGTTTCAGATCAAAGTTCTGTCTAGCCCTGTGTTCTGTTAACCAGTTGTGTGTGGGAAGCACACATACAGAAAATAAATGATATATCAGCTCCCATTCATGCTCCCCAGTAGGTGATACACAAAAGTATATAGTATCTGGCTCTAGTGGGAATTTAAATCTATCATGATTGGTTGCTTCGTGGATATATTTGTCAACCCCCTTTTAAAGTCACCCAAGGTGACAACCATTTGACTTCTTCTGATAGTTAATTCCATATTTTAACTTTATTGTGTGTGAAAACATTGTGTTTTACCTGAATCTCCTGTTATTCAGTTTCATTAGACAACCATGGATTTTTGTATTATGAGAGAGGAGAGGACAAAAAGGATGAAGACCTCTATTTTCTACTCTATTTATTTTCCTAGCTAAATAGGCCTAAATATGTTTTAAAACTTCCAGAGAAGGAGACCTCACCACACTTGGAGACAAGATAGTCCACTGTCAAAAGGGCTCTTACGGTTAGGAAGTAATTATTAGTATTTCGATGGAATCTCTTCTCCTGTATAGATTAAACATGGTATTACTTAGAGGTCCCTAATCAACTTTTTGATATATTATTGTTTATTATTTATTTACTTCATTTTTACCCCGTCTTTCTCAACCCGAGGGGGGACTCAAGGCAGTTTACAAATCTGGCAAAAAATTCAATCCCACACAGATTAAAAAAAACCCACATATAATATCAAGATCTTACAAAATCAAGAATTATAGCTCCTTTATGAAACCACATTTGATCTCATCCTGGGAGAAAATGGGATATAAATAAACAATAAAATCAGAATTAGGCAACGACAGAAATGTCAGTCTCTCGGCCCAGTTTTTCTTTGCTTTGGTTCTGTGCATTGTGTGGACCAGGAAGATGACATTTATCTATATTGAATTGTCCTCTTCTAAGTAGCATTCTTGAGAATGTGGGAGAAGAATGATGATATTGTGGGGTGAAATATTAATTAATGTAAATTGTTTTGTTGTGTCTTAGAGACAACTGTTCAGAAAAGTTGCCTCAAACATATATGACCTGAGGAAAATTATGGAAGTGTTAAAAAGAGGGTTTTTTTTAAATCAAACACTACATGACACTTTGAAAACTTCTTTTAGGTGTCTAAAAGGGATGGTATTGCTGATGCCAGAAAGTATAATACAGTCCAGGGCTCTCCAACAGTGATAAGGACATGGGACTCCTTCCAGATTCCAGATGGTTCATCACAACTGACATCTTGGTCCACGACTGTGAAAAAAATCCTTGGATTATTTTATTTTATTTTCGTGGGAGGCCACAGGATACATCAGGTAAGTAATTCAAAGCATACAGTCATTCTGAAACAAGAGAAAATAATTTATTTGTTGTATTTGGTCCTGCCCACTTGGTTCAGTGTTTTGTTATTTTGTTTATACTCTATTTATTTTGTATTGTCGTTTTTAAAAATTATTATATTTATTTGATGTATTATCTTATGATCTTTTGCTGTATTTTTGCTCTGTTGTATTTTGCTGAGCTTGGACTCATGTTAGCCGCCCCGAGTCCCTTTGGGGAGATGGAGGAGGTGGGGTATAAATAAAGTTTTATTATGATTATGTTTATGGTTATGTTTATGGTTATGATTATTATTATTATTATTAAAATAATTACAATTTCAGACCGATGTCCCCAAGAGTGTTTCATAGTCAGGAGGGCACTTGGTCATAATATTAAGGTTAAGGTTAACAACCATTGATTGTGACATTTATGCCTTGGATGTCGCTGGGAGTAAGGTTTTTTTCACATTCCTTTGAAAATTAGAAATGTCTGCATTTTTCTAATTTCTTTCCCCCAATGATTTTTCATCTCTAAGCCTCCCTCAGTGAGTAGGTCGATATGTGATATAAAGCTAGGGCTAAAGTAACTTTCTGGTTCTCTGGGGAAATATTTGATTCATTCTTCCTTCCATTTCCTTGCTGAATTTTCCTGTGATTGTTTCTCAGTAGGGTATATGTAGCATTTTTGTTGGAAGTGGAAGTAACTTTATTGCTTTGTAATTAGGACTTGAAATCTGCCTCTGAGTTTGGTCTAGAATGGAACCTCATTAATGTTAACTGGACTAACACTAAGGAATTCATTCTGAGGAGGGAAGGCAAACATGATATTCATATGCATTACTACTCCTTGAACCATGAAGCTGTGGGCGTTAAATGTCATTTGATCCATAATCTTTACTGTAAGGTTGTTACTTTCATTTGCTTTGACATTACACTATGTAACAAAATATGAAAAGTTTTCTGTTCCTGATTGGAAAGTGTTATTTCATGTTTAATTATGCAGTACTTACTTTGAAAGCAGTTGTTCTACTACAGAAATTTTGCTTTTGTGGCTGCCACAGACTATGTTGAATTGGTTGAGACTTGATGAGATATTCATTGAAAAGATATAGCAAAATGTGCTGCAGGATGTCCTGCAAAAACAAAGTTTTTTGCAAGTTAATACACTTTTCCCATGTTTTTATGATAGAACCAATTAGGGAATGACATTTATAACCCAGGAACAAAAATCATATTACATAGTGATATTAGTCTGTGTCTGATTGTAAAAACTGTGTCTTGGATTAGAATCATAGAACTGGAAAAGACCACATGGGCCATCTAGTGCAATCACCTGCCATGCAGGAAAAGCACAATCAGAGTATCCTTGACAGATGGCCATCCAGCGTCTGTTTAAAAGTATTACAAAAGGTTTTGGAGGTCAATCATTCATGATGCAGGTGACCCAATGGGGAAAGGTGTTCATAGAGAACATTTTTGTGCCGTCCTCTGTGACTGTTCTTTTTATGTACTCTTTGATTTGGGAGACAAAAAATATATAATTATAATGCCTCTTTTCTTCTGTTCTTCTCTTGAAGGCTCCGTGTTTCCTTTAGATTTTTAAAATAACCCTTTCTAATGAGGATGACTGATACTGTTACTGTAAAGGAGGAAAGTGATACAATGAAAGGTTCAGAAGCAGACGTAAAAGACAATGCCGCAGTGGAACACTTCATAAAATCAGAAAGCCATGAGCAAACTCAAGCAGGAAAAGATGAAAGATGTACTGATCATAAAAATGATGTTCAGGTAAGAGAGATTCCTCCCATCATATTTTTACCCTAAAGTATATTGACTCTGGCATTTCTTAATTTTTTATTTTTTTTGCATTCTTTAATTTCAACAGCATTTTCAGGAAATACAAAACTGATACGTTCTCTCTTACCTACCCTTTTCCTTATGTGCTCCTTAAATTATTGCTGTTCTTGCAGATTTGAAGCTAGATTTCTAAGCTTCCTTGTGGGAAAAAATCATTCAGTTAACAGGGGAACTAATAAAACATGGAGCCAGGATGTTTAACTATTTTTCCCTGCATGTTAGAGTGGTCAGATGATTTGTCTGTGTTCAATGGCAAGAACTCATTTTGAGAATATGACATGCTAACCCAAGAACAAGTGATAGAGGAGTTATACCTATTTTTCAAACTTTCTGAAGGTTTGATTTTTTAAAATAAAAAGATAACCAACCTTTGTCCAAAGAGATTCCAAGGCAGCATATAAATATTTTGGATAAGGAAAGAAACTGAACCCAGCTTCTGTTTGCCAAATCAAAGTGTAAAACTGATCTTTTGGAGGCTTCTCAGGCACCTTCCACACAGCTGAATGAAATCCCACATTTTCTGCTTTGAACTGGAATATATGACAGTGTAGACTCGGATAACTCAGTTCAATGCAGATATTGTGGGATTTTTCTGCCTTGATATTCTGGGTTATATGGCTGTCTGGAAGGGCCCTTGATGTTCTGACTCCAAAAGGCTGGGGCAGTGGTCTTTGACAGCTGTGGATTCCTTATTATCAGCTCCTTTAACCTATCAGAGTTCATCTCTCTTATCGGGTTCTGTTTGAGTTGTAAATAACAATCTTGCATTGTATTGAATGATTTAAATATATTTTAATAATGTGTTTTGTCATACAAGAAAAAAAGGTGCTAGACTATGTAAAATAGTTAAATCATCTCATCTTTTTGCACTTTGGAGGAGTTTGAGAAATGGACTAGTTTTATGGACTAGTTATTATTTGAACTTTTATTAAGTAACCTGCTGACCTTTTTATATCATCTTCTACGTGACAGTGAGGAATTGACATCTGCTTCTCAATTAAGATATCGTCGGGTTTTCTATTAGACTTGTTTTGAAAGCTAAATTCTGTAATTTCTAAGAAAGAGAGAAACAGTTGTAGCAAATAAACACAAATATTGTGCTAGTCTTTAGCACATTAGGGAGGGATGGACCTATGCTCAACATACTTTTTCCACCTGTTTCTCAAGTCGCTCCTGAATGACAAAAAAAAGCAAAACATACAACTTTGATTTCATCAGAAGTTAAATTAGTACTTGCTAAATCAAAGTTGGATAGCTTCCACATTTTTGTTTTTTAGTCCACAGTATTTCTCACAGCCATGGGATTACAATAAATTTCTTTGTGCTGTAAACATGTATTGTATCATGACAGAGCTGCATGCTTGTTTTACAAACCACCCATATTAAAAAAAAAACACCACAATTTTATTTTAGTTGGAGGTGTCAGAGACTTGGAGTTACACTAATACATTTTCTCAGAAAATTCCTTTTTTCCATTTTTGTTTTTTTACCTCAAGTTTAGAAGAACAGGTTCAAGTTTTTAATCCCTTGGCATTTTCCAAATAGCTTATTAATAGCTGTGGACCAAAGGGGCTGCAATTAAGAGTGCAAAAATATTTATAATGCGTGGGTTCCTTGTCTTAAGTGGTGCATAAGGCATGACATATCCATACTGCCTCATGATGGTGGTGTTGGTGCCATTCTGTTTGAGAAGTTTTACAGCTGCATCATTTATTGAATTTGTTGCTATGGTAGTGATCTAAAGTATGAATGCATCAGAGTAAATGACTGCACTGAAATTAGTGTCACATTGGTGTTTTTAGTCAGGACTATGCCTGTAGAGCAGGTTTGGGCAAACTAAGGCACTTACCTCAGGCTCTCCTGATTTGCCTTGTCCTCTTGGCATAAGACACAGTGGCCCACAGCAGCTGAGAGCCACCTGGAGCATTCTCAGCTGCCGCATATCTTGCCCTCCTTCTGGCATAAGGACAGTGCGAGCGGCCCCATGCTTATGTCCGGAGAACAGCTCAAGAAAGGCATGTGGCAGCTGAGAGCCCTCTGTAGCACTCTTAGCCACATAATTCCCCCTACCAACCCCAGAGATTACTTCAGTACGAAGACCAAAATTTGCTTGAAGTCCCCAACATCCGGACTTATCATCTGTCCTCTACTAGGCAGAGAGCCTTCCCGACTGTAGCCCCTTATTTATGGAATGCCTTGCCAGTGGAAACCCTATCTATCCGAGACCTTACTTGCTTTTCGGAAAGCCTGTAAAACCTTTATCTTCCAACAAGCTTTCGATGGGTGAATAACTCGGGACAATGTCTGTTCTTGTTTTTATTGTATTTTAAAGTTAATTGTATTGTTTTAATCTACTGCTGTAAACCGCTCCGAGCCAAATTGGGAGTAGCGGTATACAAGTCAAATAAATAAATAATTTCACGAGGACAGCCCAATTATCAGGGGAGGAGGATCGGGGCAGTTGCCGTGTGTCCCGCCTTCCTCCCAGCATAAATATGGGGCAAGTATCCCCATCCTTATGCTGTGAGGACAATCCAGGCCCTGTCCTGGCTCCACCCTCTCCTGGTCCCTATTCCTCATTAGCCCGAACCCACCCAGCATGCAAATGGCTCCACTCCCTCTTGGCCCGGCCCTTCCAGTCAGGCCCGCAATGCAACCCCAAGACAAAAAAATGCCTGCTGTAGGGGGACTCATCTTGTACTTGCTTGAATTTGCTTACAGTAATGGAAGAAAAAGAAAACCTTCACTCAGTATTACAAGACACTGCCAAAGTTTTACAGTTGTAGTAGGATTGCTACTGTCTTTGGTAGTGATGAGTTTCCTTTTAGATTTGCAAACATTCCCATGTGAATACAACTTTCAAGAGTTGTGGAACAAATATTCAAAACTTTAATTTCAAGGCTTCATTACTAATGACAATAAAAAGAGGAAGATCTACCTCCCTCTTTTTTATTTCAGGATTATTAGAAGCGAATAATAGAAAAAGTATCAAGGATAACAGGATCTTTTGATCCCAAAGACAGAGTTTGGGATCAAAATTCTGTCAGATTATACAGTATCCATATCTAGCTATGACGGTTTCATTCTTACTATGTTGTATTTGGTTTAAACAAGTTTTCTGGTTGATACTTTGATGCACGGATGCTGTCTAACAAGGGAAGTTTAAATAGGATTGACATGTACCTCATCAGAGATATCCCTTCAAATGGGTCTCCCTCTCACTTGATGGAAGCTTAATATGTTCCCCCAGGTTCTAAAACTGATCTGTCAAATGTTTTTATATCTAGAAATGGGACTGAAGTTCAGTAAGGGTTTCAGTTCTAGGTTTTCCTTGCTTTCAAAAGACAGAATGGTTCAAATCTTCATTGGGTTCTTCTAGATATAAGGTCTTTTCCATGTATTTAGCCTTTAATGATGAGGCCCCCTTCCTTTCTCCTTAACCAAGGATCTGTGGTGCTCTGATGTGATTTTTCCTTTGTATGGTCCAAGATGATCTTCATCCTCAACAGCATATCTGGGAGCTGTTAGCTAACTTCATTAGTTAACTTTTGACATCTGTTTGAGAATTTGGGAGAGATTGGTGGTGATGCTTAAACTCATGTTGATTGATTTTGGATTAGCAAGCCAGTCAGGATCTAGTTTGTATATGTTCTTACTTAATTTGAGGGATGTCAAAGCAGCACCTGTCTTTTGAGAATCAGTCTTTCATCTTTTAAATGTAGAATGTATGGAACATGTCATGGAAGAAATTGTTTCCTGTAGTCCTTCCTGGCTGAATAACTTGCCACCTACCTAGTGATTTTCAAACTATTACAAAGATAATTGGTCAGTGCTGTGAAACCGCTGGACTCCTCCGATTGTTGTCAGCATGAGGCCTATCTATAGTAGCTCACGTGAGACTGTAAGATGTTGTATGCCTGCACGTTGCAGCAGCCTGATCCTTTAGATTCATCTTTCTGCTTTATAGAACTCCTTTTTAAGATGAAGGTTGTAGTTGAGTAAGAGCTTCTCCAAAATTATTTTATGATGAGCAATTTATTGGTAGATAACACAGTTGGAAGCTTTGCTAGATGTTAGTGTTCGTGATCCTTCTAGTTGACCTATAGCAACAAGAAGGGATGCGCCTTGGTCCCAGAGGATGGGCACAAAGCAATTGTTTCCCCTTTGTAAACATGAACTACATGTACTTCCAAAAATAATAGAAATGAGAGGTAAAGCAGAACAGTGGATGAAATTTTTAAAATGAGTTTAGTAAACAAGAACACTTCTCACAATCAAAGTACTGAGAGTGAAAGGAATGAAATTTAGATTAAGAAGGAAATACTTTGGGAGTATCAGTGAACATGCTACAAATACATATTTTACTGAAATATAAAAAAAATTAATCAAAAATGAAATGATTTTGCTTATGTAAAAGAGCAATTAGAATGATTAATAGGTACTGTTAATGTTTAACTTTTTGACAGTCCTGTAATCTGTACACGGTATTAGACATTTTATTTAGCGTAAACATTTTAGTCAGATGAAAAGGGGCTATAATTCATGAAATTTTATGCCAAATAAAATGTGTTGATCTTTAAAGTACCACAATATTCTTTGTTGTTCTTTCTAAAGCAGACTAACATGGCTGTCTCACCTCAAAACTGAGAATATTTTTATTGTACCGATACTGTCAAACTTTTCATTGTACCAAGACTCCATACATGTGGAGCAAAAGTGTTTGCTGAGTACTAACATGTATCTGTATGCATCCTATTTAAGAGACACAAATGTATGGCTAATTAGACTCATTTAGTTGGATCATGTGATTTGTAGCATTCAGGACTTGAATATATTGGCTGAGACCCTGTAGGGTACAGCGCAGTGTAATAGTTCAACATGTGGAATTGCACTGTACCGTCTCAACATGTTCTGGACTAATCATTCAGCTGTTGCAGCATATCCTCCAGCCATTTGGTGGGTAAGGGAGAGTGAGGAAGGAATCAGAGAAATACCTGGCTATGTCACCATGTGAAATGATTATATCATCTTTTCTCATGTAGATTTTATCAATTTGTTTCCTACTTTGTTGAGAGATACAGTAGAGTCTCACTTATCCAACTTTCGCTCATCCACCATTCTGTAACTTGGGAGATTCTATTGTATTTTGAGTCCTGAACTGGATAAAATGCAGGATATAATTACATACGATGATGTAATAATTCATCAATTCACTATGTGGCTGCAATGAGTAGCCAGATACTTCTCCGATCATTCTCCTCCAAAACACACGTTCTCCACTTGCCACAATGTCTGGTGGTGGGGATCATTTCAGAGAATAGAAAAGCGCAATCTTAGCAATGGCAAAAAATTAAGCAAACCAAAACCCAACAAATATGCAAGTATAATATGGATTGCATCCCTAATAGAGGATGGTAGTCATCCTGTGATAACTGTTGGCTGATATTGATCAATCCATGCTTAGACTGTAGCTTTCACCAGTGTATACCCATATGACTGTATACCTGTCATTACGCTGCTAGTTTCCACATCAATGCTGCCCAAGGTTGATGGTAATATTTTTGTTTTGTGCTTCTGTTCATGTCATTCTGCCTTAGTTCCATGGAATTCAAGGCAGTATAGATGTGGTACCTTGGTGATTTTCCATCAAAGTATTGATGGAAACTTGGAACAAGGAGGTTGCATGGCAAGTATTTAGAAATATTGAAAGTACTTAGAAACTTGATGGTTGAGTTGTGATTCCTTCCTATTGGGAGGCACATTTGAGCAGTGCCTCATTAGTGGCAGCAACCCTAATTCTATATAAATAATTATGGGAAGTAGATCCCACATTGATTTTTGTACTGAATAAAGTGCTGGTGTTGGTGTTTTTTACCTTGTAACAAAGCAGTCCTGAATTTCTTAATGGCTTATGTATAGTTGATCTTTGATATCAAGGTGGTATCAATGCCAACACATTGTTTTTCCTTAACTGTAATAAATTAGCAAATGACACTGAAGATGGAGTGTTTGCTGATCATTGTGATGAGATTGTAAGAAAGGGTGAAGTGTTTGTTGCATTATCTCCTAGAAATTTAACTTGATCTTTGATGATTAGCCTTTTCCCAGCATAGAGGGAAGACTTAAAATACCCTTAATTTCTGGGAGTCAAATTATTATTTTGCCAATATTAATTGATTTGAATCCTTTTGGAACCCATCTTTTGTGCATTATTTTTCCTACATGACCAACATTTTCTAAATGACACCTTGATGTACAAACAGAAATATTGTTAACATGTGAATTTGAAACTTTTCCAACTAAAAACCTGGCATCGTGGTTAGACTATGCTTTTTGCATTTGTTCATGGTATGGACCATCTTGTAACTAAAAGGTCACCATGAAATTGCTGTCTGCCTGCTGTGCACATTGGTCAATTGACTATTGACTTGTACAGTTCGTACATAAAGTTTAATGCAAACTCTCTTTTGTTATGCTCACCATTCAGCGGCCAGTGCAGTCTTTTGGACAGACAGGAAAAAGGTCAAAGGTACAGTAGATGTGTGTGCTGGCATGCTAAGGAAGTCTTCATGCTTGATGAAGCCTTGCTATTTTGTGGAAAAAAATGTATTGACTTATGTTTTGTTCTTATTTCTTTGGCAATAAAGTGTTTTTATTTGTTTTGGATTTTTGATTTGCCGAATTGTTTGCTTTGCTTTGCCTTTGTATTTCTAGTGGCTTCTTGTTGCTAGACAGAGGAAACAGTGCTGCTCTTTGCTTCAGCTTTTTTTCTTTTCTTTGTTAACTGAAGTTGCTTTCTGCTGATTTCGTGATGACTTCAAAGCTTTAACTGCTTTTTGGTTTGCCCTTAAATAATGAATGATTTTGTATTGAAGGTAGTTGGCCTTCAAATTTGAGCAGTTTTGTTATGCACTTGACAGGAAAAAAAATCTGTGAACTGTAGATTTTTAATTATAAATACTTTTCTTTAGTCAAGTACAAAGTTAAAGCTAGTTCGGAGCCTGGCTGTGTGTGAAGAATCTCCTCCACATCCCACAGCTGAAATTTCACAGGACATCCAGGTAAAATAAAATAAAATTGAGTATGAAATCTCAGACCTGGTTTTTTTATTCTTTAAAGAATGTTTGAAAGAAAGGGGAAGGTTTTGGGGAATATATGAGCAAATAACAGAAATCTGTGCGCCTATGAATGGGTGATGGTGAACTTATGTATGTGATTGAGCAGAATACATTTTGTGTGAGCCATATTCATGCTGTATGTCAGATATGGCTTACATAGTGTGATTCGCAGACGGAAATGTCTTCTCACCCAGCTCTCTGACCGAAGAGTATATCACTTTTTTCCCCCCAAAATTTTCATACCTTGAATCATTTATGTGGGTGATTAACCTCAACTGTTTGCAGTGTGCATTCCAGTAACTTGGGAGGCTTTTCATATTGAAGCAATGGTATTCATAAGTCTCAATTTCAGCTGTGCTGAAGAAGATTGTGTCCTGATGTCAGAGTAGACCTTTCCAAGGCAGTATAGGACGCTCCTACTTGCAAATCTGTTAAATTTATCCCTTTTTGGGAGAACCCCTGAAAATGCAGACATATTCCAAGACATAGTCGTTGGCTGCAATTTTGTTGGTACACTACACTGCTATAAATCTGTAATTTAGGAAGGAGGGGGGAAAAGAAAAAGGCAATGGGCACTGATGTTGTGACACAATAGAAACATTGGGGGGGGGAGGGGGA
This sequence comes from Anolis sagrei, assembly GCF_037176765.1. Lineage (NCBI taxonomy): Eukaryota > Metazoa > Chordata > Lepidosauria > Squamata > Anolidae > Anolis > Anolis sagrei. Next base: position 213,929,112 of record NC_090021.1, on the reverse strand, counting down.
AGTCTGTTTGGAGCACCTGCTTATCTTCACTATGGTCCTTGAAAAATGCAACATTCACAGCTATTGCATAGCCCACCTATCTAATATACCAACATGATTTGGGCCATGAGCAACGTTTGCAGCTATGCATTTTGGTTCATCTAGGGCAGTGGTTCTCAACCTCTGGATCCACAGTTGGCCTCCAACTCCCAGAAATCCTAACAGCTGGTAAACTGGCTGAGATTTCTGGGAGTTGTAGGGCAAAACATTTGGGACCCACAGGTTGAGAACCACTGATCTAGGGCATTCTTATGGGTGGTGGTTGTGATTTACTAAAGTAAACCTATTCTGTCCATTCATGCATGCTTCTGGAAAGCCAATGTGCATCTTTCATATGCATATTTCCCCTTTCGATATTTTCCATTTCAGACTGTAAACATTGATGAGTAAAGTACTTTGTTGATTAATCCCTGCTATTTTCCTGATATAATTTGCTAGTTTTGTTTGTAAGTGCTGGATCAGACAAGCTGAGAATTGGTCAAAACTATAAATTGTCTAGATAAGTTGTAATGTAGAGGAGCACAGAAATATTTTTCAATTTAAACTTTTTCAAATTCTAACCATGTTCTGGCATTTTCAGCTTTGACAGAGAAAATATAATTTATTATATCTTTAGCTAGAGTTTGGTTGTTTGAAACCTTCTGTACAGGCACCTGGACAGTCATTTGCTGAACTTGTCTTTTTAAATTTGTGAAGTGTTGTGATTTTAGTTCCCTTGACTTAATGTTCTGATCATACAGGTAACTTTGTGTTTGTCTCACTATTTGATCTATACCATCTGGGGATTGGCTCATCAGCAAAGGCACAGAACTTCTGGCTTCCATAAGTGATGAAATAGAAAGCTGGCTATATTGGCATACAGCTCTGCTTCACAAGCTTCAAAGGAGTTATTCTAATGAAACTGCTTCATAGTTAATTGCTCTGATGAGTTATTGTCTTATCTCTGTTTATAGATTAATCCTTCAATAGTCTTTGCTCTTCCTAATAAAGCAAGGATATAATGTAGACAGCAATCCTTTTCTTGCATTGTGCAATGTTTAAATAAATGGTTTATATGATGTATCATAGAATGAGTGCCACTTAATGAGGACAGCTAGTAACGCTTTCTCATTGTGAAATGCTTAGGGTTTTTTAAAAAAAAGAAAGCTTTCATCCTGATTTACAGAGGCTGTACTGGTTTCACGTTCCAGTGTGCCATTTGTGTTTGCATTATAAGAATCTAAACTCTGTATGGCAGCACTGGACAAACAATAGATTAATATGGAATGATGTTCCAGATCTAGATCTCTTTGCTCTTAATTATTCACCATGAAAACATGGAATACTAGAACAGATCTGTGTTTGAATGCAAAAGTGGATGTTGCTGTAGTAAAAAAAAAACTAGTTGTCTTAACTGAAATGCAGTTAATGAATGTTCCCTTGTGAGATTTATTTAAAATGAGCAAGCTAGAGGAGTACATCTAATTGTAATTTGCCTTATGCCTTTGTATATTCTACCACCTCAAATGGGTGTTTCTCTTTCCCTCTTTGTCCTTGTTATCAAAGCATCCGCTGACACATACATATGAAGGCATGTGTGCACACACAAACACAGTGAATGATGGAAACAAAGCTTTTGTTGGGCTCAGGATCCAGGACCATAGACTTGTGTGTGTCATCAATATGCTGTTGACTTATTGTGACCTCATAAATTTCATGGGGTTTATTTATTCAATGTATACTTAGAGATGATGTATTTTGTCTTACTCCAAAATATGGCATACAGCACATGGGATTCCTTGGCAGCCCGCCATCCAAGTGCTGTACTCACCAGGCATGATCCACCTAAGTTTTCTATATGAGATGGGATCTTGGTGCCTTCAGGGTGTTTAGGTTAATAGCTGGAAATTTGGGAGTGGCACACAAGAAAGAATTTAAATAAGTGGGTTGTTGTAGTTTTTTTTTCGGGCTAAATGGCCATGATCTAGAGGCATTCTCTCCTGACGTTTCACCTGCATCTATGGCAAGCATCCTCAGAGGTAGTGAGGTGAATTTAAATAAGGATTTGAGAAGCAAGGGGTTTTGTACCATGGTACACACGAAAAATGTTAATCGACCATAGTCTGGAGACAGGAAAAGGGAGGTAAAAGGACTGATGTTTAGAGATTATGGTGTAGGTGGTAGGCACTACTTCCAAAGGACAAGAAAGTAATTTTTCCACACTTGGCTAATATGATAAGGTACTTAATGCTGCTTTTTGGTTGTTTCTTTTCCAAATCGCTTTAAGCATGCACAAGGAGGCAACTTTTTTTCTTTAAGCAAGTGATATATGTTATCTGGTTTTTGTTGTCAATACTCGAATTCCCATTAAAATGGATGGTTGATCTTGCTGGTGCAAACTGTACCTACATCTGTTATATTGTATTTTGTGGCTTTGGATAAGAGTGTCAACATTGATGCAGGAGTGATTCTTTGCAATATGGTTGCTTATTGCTACTTGACAGTTACATTATGCAGGAGTTGTAGTCTAATAACTTCTGACCGGCTGCATGATACCCACCCTTTTTAATAATGAAAATTAGAATCTGAACAGATTACAGATTCATATGAAAGAATCCTCTACGTATCAGTTTCTTACTAGAGTCTAGGATTTGTTTCTGGATAGAGACAATGTTTTGCCTTTTTTGTGTATTATTAGTTTTATCCAACTCCTATTCTTGGAAGCCTTGAATTATCCTCTGAAATGAATTGAATTTTTTTGGGAGAGAGAACAATGACTGTGCGGAAAGTCCATGAAAACAGAGCCTCTGATCCTGCTTGGCTTCCAAAATTGGACAGGATGTGGTGCCTTCAGGGTATTAAGAGTTATTTTATAAAGTAAGCTATGCTATAAAACTGTGTGCACTGAAGTGTCTTAACGATATATAGTAAAGCTAGGAATTACCTATTTCTGGTTTCCTCTGCCCAATGGACTGAGCTTTCCTTTATGGCTAGGTTGGTATGATGCAAGGAATACGTGGCACTAGTAGGAAGAATCCCGGTACGTAAATTAGCATAATCTGTTTCCACAGGCCTTTAAGTTTGTTACAGAAAACCAATTGAACTAAATCAAATCAAAGCCCCAAATCTAGGTGTCATTTTTAGAACACTGAAATCCTTTGTCCAGAAGAGACATTTTATGGATAATTTATACATCAAATGGTTAATATCTTCTGTTTTTAACCTGTAAATAAAATATTTAATGCAGCAATATTGGCTTTTTTGTAGCTTATGCTATAACTCAACAATTACTTCTGTTCCCTAATTCATCATGCTGTACTATCTAGCAGGGTTTGAAACTTAAATAGTTTTATCGCCTTTTTGGCATGTAGACTCACAGCACAACCATATGTTTTTCTTAGAAACAAGTGTCATGTTTCTTATGGTTATGGTTTCTTCCCAGGTAAGTAAGCGTAAAGTTGCCATCTGTGACTGAAATCGTATTGCTACACTATGCAGTTGCAACAGCCCATTGAACTGGGGTAGTGTATCTTTTTCATCATTGTATGGAGGGAAAACTGCCAGCTCCTGAAAAGCCAACTTCCTTTTATGTTTACATTATGTCAGTTTTCCAAGGCACTAACTTCAAGGGTCTATATAGGCATGGCAGAAACTGGTCTCTGGAAAGCCAGCAGCTTTCTCTGTAAACCAGACATGGGCAAACTTTGGCCCTCCAGTGTTTTGGACTTTAAACGGTTCGGGCCCCACCTATCTTTGTGATCGCATCTTTCCCTATGAGCCAGCACGGGCTGTAAGATCTGCCGGGGAGGCCCTCCTCTCGCTTCCACCACCATCACAAACATGGCTGGTGGGGATGATGGAGAAGGTCTTCTTGGTGGTGGCTCCCTGACTTTGGAATACCCTTCCCAGGGAGATTAGGCAAGCCCCTTCACTATCCTCCTTTTGTAGGGATTTGAAAACTTGGATGTTCCAGCAAGCATTCGAGACTGATTATTCCCTAGTTATACATGCCCAGTCCCTAAGTCACCAGATAGTACTCTGTTTTGCACTTCACCCACTTCCCTGACCCTATGATACGCTATTTGCACTATCCCTTGCCCAGCCCTTTTATATCTTGGTCATGCCCATTTTAGAAATCTTGGTCATTGTTTTTGTTGAAGCTGGTCTGATGTAATCTGTCCTATTCTGTTAGGTCTAGTCTGTTTTATCTTGGCTGTTGTATTTTATGATGCTCCTGTTTTAATATGTTTTGTTTTATCAATTGTTTTTGCTTTTATGTTTCGTGGACATCTTGTTCCATTTGTAAGCTGCCCCGACTCCCTTCAGGGAAATGGTGGCAGGATATAAAAATAAAGTAGTTATTATTATTATTATTATTATTATTATTATTATTATTACTATTATCTCCCACAATTCCTAACAGCCAGTAGTTTTCCCATGCCTGCTCTAGACAGAGACATTTTTCTTTTACTTACTGTTCTTCATCGCATGATAGTCACAGTTTTTCTTCTTTTTTGTTGGAAAAAAAGAGTGAGTGCAACTATTATGTGATGAAATAAAATTGGTGCCTTTAGCTGGTCTCTGATCAGTTTATTTTTTTAAGTATCTTATCTATGAGACTATGAGAAGAGAAAGAGATTTCCATGTTTGTTTAAACTGTCTTTGAGGGGGAAAAGAAAGAGGGAGATCACTACTTTTGTCTTTGTTTTGATTAAAACTACCTGCTATGATTAGGTGAGAAAAAAAAAACAATTTAAAGGAGGAGCGACACAATTAGACAAATGCAACTAGCATGTGGTAATATACAGTATTTTAGTTTTTTACTCCTGCCATCATCTTGTCCAGTATAGTTACCCCAGCCAGCAGGATCTCTACCTATGAAAAATCAGCTTTTATGGAATGTAAAACTGTACTTTTCTAAAGTCTTCGTCTTTCTACTCAAAAAGAGAAGTGAGAAGCAAAGAAGTTCAGTTCTTTTATTGAGGCCCTACAAGTGTATATACCAGGGTTCCTCAAACATTTTAAACAGAGGGCCAATTCATGACCCCTCAGACTGTTACAAGGCCAAACTATAGTATGAAAAAAATGAATGAATTCCTATGCACATTGCACATATCTTATTTGTAGTGTATGAAATGCAGTATTTAAAACGAAGAACCATTTTGAGCAACATAAACTGACCAGTGTTTCAGTGGGAAGCATGGGCCTGCTTTTAGCTGATGAAATAGTCAAGTTAATTAGGATTGTTGTTGTTGCATGACTTCAAGTCGTTTTAGACTTAGGCTGACCCTAAGTCTAAAGTTTAAAACGGGGGCAACGTAAAGGACCATGGACTGCCTTCAGGCAGGAGTTTAGGGAGATGCTTGGAGTGACAATGTGTTCCCCCAACCCCAACCCCCCCCCCCCATCTAGAAATGTCTGGAAATGCATGCTGATCTGGGGTTTTTTTAATGATAAAGAATGGAGAAGCTCTAGTACTCTATTTGAAAGAGCAAATCTCTGCAAGAGGAAATTCAGACCTTGAATTCTGGAGCAGTCAATAGATACAGAAACCACATGAGCCAGGGGAGTATATGCATCCTCAAGGCATCACTTTTTCTACTCCTATGCTATACCATGGTTTAACATTGTGTTCAAAATTGTCATAAGAATTCATTTTTCACATTTCCATTGATGACTTATGTTGAATAATTCCAATTCACATGGATAAGAACTCATCTTTCTTAAAAGTTTCTAAAACAGTTCTATCTGATTAACTATTCTTTCTGCCCTGGAGTGTGGTGGAGGCTTCTTCTTTGGAGGCTTTTAAGCAGAGGCTGGATGGCCATCTTTCTGGGGTGCTTTGAATGCGATTTTCCTTCTCGTCAGGGGTTGGACTAGATGGCCCATGAGATCTCTTCAAACTCTATGAATTCTATGATTTGCAGCCAACACATTCAAACCTTGGTATATTATTTTAATGGGCAAATTCTTATGTTATGATAATTTCTTCCTTGGCTGAAAAAAAAGCTGATTTTCCTTTTTTTAATACAGGATAAAATTCAGATTCATCTATCACAATCTTTTGAAAAGGAAGACAAGCCCTTGAAAGATGAAACCGAAAAGGATAAGTCCTCTGATAAATTACCCAGGAAAATGTTATCAAGAGGTTTGCTGTCAATCATTCTATTTTTAGATTACATATATTTATGCCTTGCTTAAAAAGCAATTTTACAAATAACATTGCTTTTGGTGTCTCTTCCTCATATTTGCAGTTCTATCAGTTCTAAAAGTTTGAAAATACTTAATGGAGATAGTAAAATTTTACTTTGGTTATGTTCTCCCCCTGACATCTATTAAAAATTTCTGTAGCATCTAGGGAACATAAACAGGGATCATCTCTCTCCCCTTTGAATCCAAAACTGGTGGCTCAGTGAATTAAACTGCTGAACTTGCTGGCCAAAAGGTCGATGGTTTTAATCCAGGGAGTGGGGGGTGCTCCTGCTGTAAGGCCCAGCTTCTGACAACCTAGCAGTTCAAAACCATGCAAATGTGACTAGGTCGATAGGTACCGCTTCTATAGGAAGGTAATGGTTCTCCATGCAGTCATGCTGATCACATGACCTAGGAGGTGTCTATGGACAACGCCAGCTGTACGGCTTAGAAATGGAGATGAGTACCACCCCCCAAAATTGGACATGACTAAATTTAATGTCAGGGGAAATCTTTATCTTTACCTTTAAAGTAAAAGAAACCTGGTCAAAATGCCAATTAGGAAATTATGTTTATTTTATCATTTTATTTTAGATAGGGAAGAGAAGGACTGTAGATCCTTGTTTGGAGGATTTGTTTTTTTGTTTTTGTTTTCCCCCCCATTTATCTCCTTTGTTCAGAGGCTGGAAAGTGAAGAAAGACAAGTATTAGATCTTTGCCAAAGTAAAAGCACAATCATAAACATGCTTTGGAAGTAATCTCTACTGTGCTCAAGAAAATATGAATAGGTTTGCTGCCCAATGTCTCTGTAAGAGATCGGGAACAGGGCCAACGTCTGGACTCTGTTTTCTACAGCACAAAACTATATTTGCTTGATTGTTGCTGTGATCAGTGTTGACACTGAAGATTCTAATAGATACCTACGGTAATCAGACAATAAAGACTAAATGCTAACCCACAGAAAGTTATCTTTTGAAAGTTTTCAGAAGAAAACCATTACACATTTAAGATACCAGTTTAGGCTTAAGCTGTCTGGAAGGCTCCCAGAAATGCTTTTAGTATATTAATAAGCTTTTATAATTTGGCAGTTTGAGTATTTATGAGTGAGGCACAGGGTATTCACACTCTTAAGGAGAAAACATGGTAGCAGAGTGATATGGTACATATTTGTTCCTTTCATTTCCAAGAATCTCAATGTTGAGTGGTTGAAGACCAATTAACAAAGACGATGTAAGGAATTATGAAACTTCTTCAAAATCTGGGGATCCTTGTAGTGTATATTCATATCTAAATTGAAGATTTTTTTTCTCTTCCACTTCCAAAGACTATTGGAGTAAAGTAAAGACAAAAACCTTAGTTACAGGTTGAGTCTTTGGCTTTTATTGTGATGTCTCTTCAAAGCCTTACAATATTGGCGACACTTGATAATAACTGAATGTAAAGACTTGTAAACTAGAGTGTATGTCATGAAACAGAATTCTTCCACCAATCCTCATCTTCTGACTGTTTCTCATACGTTATGACAGTGGTTCTCATCCTATGGGTCCCCAGGTGCTTTGGCCTACAACTCCCAGAAATCCCAGCCAGTTAACCAGCTGTTAGGATTTCTGGAAGTTGAAGGCCAAAACATCTGGGGGCCCAGATGGAGCAAAATATATGGGAAGGAGGGAATGGCAGAGAACTCTTATCCTACTTTATGTGACTAGAAGCACAACTTGGTAACCAAAACAAAGGTCAGATAAGTTTCCAAACTTGGTAGTTCACGTTGTCAATATGTCCTAACGGCACCTTTTGAAAAATAAAGAGTGTGGTTTTGTTGAAATAATTGATACATTCTCTACAATCCTGGAATGTATTTATTTTTTTAGATTCTAGCCAAGAATATACAGATTCAACTGGTATAGATCTACATGAGTTTTTAGTGAATACGTTGAAAAACAATCCCAGGTAAGAAAAACTTGGTGAATTTTAAAAGTTCAATTTTTGCCTCAAAATATATTATAATTTGCTGCGTTTGCAAATACTACAAATATTGCTTTAGTACATCTTCTGTAAAGCCTTTAAAGATGCAGACTTCTGCACATTCAGCATCCTCTCGCCTTAACAGAATCTAATTCTTTATAGGCTTATTCATATTCATTCTTTTCATATATCTTTGTCTGAATGTATATAGGATCAAAATTCCTATTGCTGGATTGCAGACAGAAGCCCTTTTCTTGGAGGCTAAATTAATGGAAGACATGAAATAACTTGGTTAACCATATCTTAAATGTAATGAGACCAAGATATACTGAGCCTTGGGCATTGGTCCTCTCCTCCCTTGCCATCGCCGTAAGGATGAGTCTGGAAATAATCGGTTTTGACTTTATATTACCCAAAGTTTTTTTTATGATTAATGTGATTAATGGAAACAAGACATCATCAAGTCAATTATTTGCAAAGTTGGCTTGTTTTCTACCAACCTAGTTATGATTAATCAAACTGTGTCAGATGTAGCTGACATGATGACAGTGGTTCCCATCCTTTGGGCCTCCAGGTGTTTTGGACTTCAGTTCCCACAGTTCCTAACAGCTGGTAAGCTGGCTGGGATTTCTGGGAGTTGAAGTCCAAAACACCTGGAGGCCCAAAGGTTGGGAACCACCGAACAATGAAAAATGTCTGAACTGTGTGTGACTGTACTGGGAAGAGTCCAGAATAGAAGGGAAGCTGCTTGCTACGTCTTATTAAACCATATTAAGCTATGATTAAGAGCAGGGCTGAGGAACCCCTTTCACACCAAGGACCAGGTTCAGTTAAAAAGAAATTATTGGGGACTATGTTTGGTGGTGAGAAGAAAAAAAGAGGAAAGCATAAGATCAAAAAAGAAGAAATGATTATTTTTATTGCCAAGAGAAGCATTCCAGTTTTTTACAATGTGAAACCCAGCCTCAACAAACAGAAACATACACACACACACACACACACACACACAAGTTTAGAATCAGTCTAACAGTGGTTTCATAGGAGAATATAAGTGTTCATTTAAGGAAGCCAAATATGGCAATCACAAGTTATTATGTGGGCTTTAAAAATGGATTCCTTAGTATGCCTGCTTCTACTGTTTTTTTCTTTTCATATGGACCTATTTTTTTCATATGGACCTAATTTAGAGAAAGTTCCATGGGACTAAAAACAGCATTTTATATGAATACTACCATGAACTTGTAAGCTGTAGTATCTTCTTGGGTGCTGTGAAAAAGGAAGGGGTTTTCTCTTTTTTCTCATTCAAACACACACAGATACACAAACATATATCTATATCAAGGGGCTTTTCATTTGCAGTAACTGTAGTCTTTGTGGTATGACTGAGCTGCTACTGCATAACCTAAAAGGGCTCATTATCTGATATTTTCCGTTTATCAACGAATATACCTAAGAATGTGAGGTCCCTTCCTCACAGCCCTATATCCCAGAATATCAAGGCAGAAAATCCCACAATACCTGCTTTGAACTGTAATATATGGCAGTGTGGACTCAGATTACCCAGTTCAAAGCAGATATTGTGGGATTTTCAGCCTTGATATTCTGGGATATAGGGCTGTGTGGAAGGGCCCAGAGATTTAGTGAACAGTGTCCGTAGTTGGTAGCAGCAAGAAAGACTGAATAGCAATTTACACCATTAGGCTAGATTCAGTATACTCTGAATAAACTGGTTTGCTTTAGCATTCAGCCTGCTTGTGTTTGTTTTTCTATTACCTTACTAGGCTGTATTAGATCTTTTCCACTCAAGGCACCCAATGTGATATGCATCTTTGAGTAAAGCATGTGTATAGCAACAGCATATGGGAGATAACTATTCCTTTCCCTTACTACCTTTTCAAATCACATTTGCATGTTGCTATTCTCCAAGAAGATAAATGTGGTGTTTATAGGGCTGGTCCTACCAGGCTATGTGCTTGACTGGCCTGAGGTCATTCAGTGAACTCATGGATGATCGGCATGAAAAGCAATAGAAATACATATATTTTTTATTGTTGCTGTCAACTCTAGTTAAAGCAATTCTTGTAAACAGCTAAATTTATTGGAATTTTGAAAGAAAAAATAAGAAATACTGAAAAACATCAGAAGATAAGTTTCCTTCTGTAATTAATGTTGCAGTTTTCTGTAGACTTGATGTTCAGATTATTCCTTTTAGAATAAATAACATGTCTGAATAAGCCTACTCTTGCTGAAAGTTGTAATATCTCCTTTTATGTCACAAGTTTATGGTTATTATTTTGTATGATTTGGTATTATTTTTGAGACATCTATATTTGCATAGGGCATTGAATGTTTGCCCTTTTTGGTGCATAAACCGCCCAGAGTCCCCTCAGGGAAAGAGAATGGTCTATAAATTTATTATTATTATTATTATTATTATTATTATTATTATTATTATTACCTCTCCAATTTGTGTATTTTTGCCTTCCAGGGACAGAATGATGCTGCTGAAATTGGAACAGGAAATCCTTGATTTCATTGGTAATAATGAGTAAGTGCTACATACAGGCATTGAAGATATTTGTTTACATGCCACGTTAGCGCCCTTGATGTAAAACGAAACCTTGCTGCTTCTTTTCAGGATCCCACGAAAGAAATTTCCTCCCATGACCTCTTACCATAGAATGTTATTGCACAGAGTGGCTGCTTACTTTGGACTGGAGCACAATGTGGACCAGAGTGGGAAGTCGGTTATAGTCAATAAAACCAGCAATACAAGAATGTAAGTTAGGATCCTGCTTTCTGTTATTAGTATTATTATCACTGGCACTCTGGTTCTTTGGATCCCTCTGGCCTAGGTAGAATTCAGATGACCTTGTGTTTTTAAAAGGTTTATTTCCCTTCTTAGACTGGTTAGAGATGCTCACTAAATTATGATAGCTGTACCTAATAATTATCATTTAAAATATCAATAATTATATCAAATCCATAATTTTAAAAATGCCATTGTTTGTTTCTGGGCAGGAATCTGATGCCATTCTTTCTCTATCTAGACATCTCCCAGTGCTGTTCCACTTTAATTTTTAGAAAACAATCATTATTTCCAAACGATAATAACTCAAGGACTAAGAAATAGAAAGCATTTTCTTTGGAAAAATATTAGGCACCAAAGGGATATAGTAGGCAAGACAATTAAATTCTAGTACAGAGTTAAAATGTGAGCTGCGGTGGCACAATGGGTTAAACCTGCTGACCTGAAGGTTGGGCTGCTCACCTGAAGGTTGCCGGTTTGAATCCGCAAGACGCTGTGAGCTCCTGTGTATCAGCTCTAGCTTGTGGAGATATGAGAGAAGCCTCTTAGCAGGATGGTAACACATCCGGGTGTTCCCTGGGCAACATCTCTGTAGACTGTCAATTCCTGCACACCAGAAGCAACTTGTAGTATGTTCTCAAGTCACTTCTGACATGATAAAAAAAAACTGAGTTAGAATTAGTCTGTTGTTGGGAACTGCCTGGGTTATTTTTTTCTTTTTTGTATGCATTAAAGATATTAAAATACCTGAAATGCTTTGCATTTGGGGTGGAATCTATCAGCCAGAGGGTAAAATGTCATAATGTAACTTTTTTTGCATAATCAATTAGATTCAGCAAGAACAGTACATGAATTATTTAGCCTCTCCAGTACATTGATTTCAGTTGAAGGAGGCAGGCTGTTCTCCCCTTCCTCCTTATAGAAAGTACCAAAGTACTGTGTTCAGTAAGCATCTAATTTTCACATTTTTGCTCATTGGTAGGAAGCCGCTAGAATTCTTTTTGATTTGAGGTGTTTGAATATTGAGAAGGGGTGTGTTGTCCTTAACCTACTCTTACTATAAGAGTAAGCTCTTAATTCAGTCACAAAAGCTTCAAATGTATTCAGATACATTGTGCAGCAGAAGATGTATACAGACCTTTGTTTGCAATCTCTCCAGTCCTAAGACAGGCAAGCCATTAAAATGTGCCTTTTGGAAAGAGTAGTTGCGCATACAATTCCAATGATCCAACCATAGAATTATGTCATAGAACGATGAAATTATATATGATGATCTATAGATGCCAATAGTCATACATACATGTATTTTTAATTAACAGCTCTATTCGCTCAGAAACATAATCTTGCAGAAAAGCGGAATCAGGCAGTTACTATCTGATATAAGTTGTTTCATTGAACATGTCCTTTGGAGTTACCCAACCTACATATCTCAGTTTTCCCATTTTTAAAACTGAATAAGTGCCCAACAAAATCTGTTGCCAAGATAATACCTTTTTATAAAATTTGATAGATTCTTGTTTTTTGACTAAATTGTGACGTTAGGTTGTCAGTCCTGTTCTTGACACTCGTTTGATGAAGATTTTGGGGAACTGGAGAGTGAGCTACAATGGCAGACCTTGAGGGTGAAAATAATTTTAATGTGTTCTTTTTTTTATAATCGCCAACAACCACATATCTAGATTGATATCTGGAAGCCCCAATAACAAACAATTAGCAGGCATTTCATATAACCAATAGACTATGTAAATTATTTCCAAAGGTTTTCATTGTTCTTATTTTATATCTCAAATGATTTAAAATAAGAATTTATAAAGAAAACCATGGAGAGCTGCTCCATATTGAATAAAACCCACCTTACCTTTTCCTCATAGGGAGATTCCCCGCTCCAGTGCCGGTCAGTGCTGTAAATGACAACATCCGCCCAGTGCACACTGGGACGACTCAGTGGAGTGGTGATTGCAGGGCAGTAAATTCAGGGACCTTTAAGAGAAAAGAGGTAAGACAGTCTATAAGGGTTCTCTGAAGTGCCTGCTAATTACATTGGGGCATCCAGTAACACCTAGGCAGAGACTGGGAGCTTTTCTGGTTGTTTAATTACAGCGTAATTCAAGAATTCAGAAGTAAAGTGATCCTGCTTTTATACAAATATATTGAATAAAAATGAGGAAAGAAAAATACAAAACAAGAGTTCATATACCCCACTCCCTTAGTAGAATGATCATGCTGTAAGACCTGGTTAATGGCAGGTAGTTGGGGCATCTACAATTGGAAATGATCTCATGATTTTTATAAACATTTTTTACTTTTGCCCCTGAAACATAGGGGTATGTATTGTTATTATTTTTTAAATTATGTATACTATATTACCGTATATACTCGAGTATAAGTGAAGATTTTCAGCCCTTTTTTTAGACTGAAAAAGCCCCCCCCCCCCCCGGGGGGGGTTATACTTGAGTCAGTTATTTATCGTTTTAATCTGTTATTATTATTTTTATTACATTTATTATTTTACTCTATTTATTATTATTACATATTTTATTTTATTCTATTATTGTAATCATTACATTTCCATTATTTTAATCTATTATTTTTATTATATTTATTATTTTACTCTATTATTATTGGGAGGATATGTAAGCACTTTTACATTGAGGGAGGTTAGAATAATGGTTTAAGATAAATAGTTGGACAGTCTTATCTTAAATTACAGTTTTATGTAAATATTCAAAAACATGTAATCTACCGATGCCTCAATTAATGTAATTTTATAGGTATCTATTTTTATTTTGAAATTTACTAGTAGCTGCTGCTTTCCCCACCTTCGGCTTATACTCGAGTCAATAAGTTTTCTCAGCTTTTTGTGGTAAAATTAGGTGCCTCGTCTTATATTTGGGTTGACTTATATTCGAGTATATACAATATATACACTGGTGTCCGTGTCTTTCAGTAATATTTTTTCAATTCAACAGTTCTATGTGTTAACTAGAGAGCAATCATTTGGATGACTCCCCATCTGCAAAGCAGCACAGGCCTCTTTTGAAGGTCACAATGAGGTTGCGCTGTGTTCTGGTTTTTACTACAACCAGCAGGCAGGAGAAAATGAAAACTCTCAAGCAATGGTTTTGGTTATGACGGACTTCGTTTGTTCATTAGGTTTCAATTAAATTCTTTTTTTGCTGTTAGCATTTGTACAGTGTTTGTGTGCCCCAAGGTGATTTACTCAGGTAAACATACGATTGCAGCACTTCTCAAAGACAGCACCAGACTTCTCCATAGTTTGCAAATAAGGGTCATGGAAAAAGGAAGCCCTGTGCACCTGGATATTTTGTTAAGAAATTCCTCTTGTCATTTTTATTCAGGAGGTTTATTTTCTGCAAAAGCTATGATCCGTAGACTTTGGAAGAGCCTCTTTCATACTTACCAAGATTTATTGTATCTTAATCTTCTTTTAAGACCTGACCAGAAGTTTTGTGAACATATAAGAGATGAAAAAGGTGAAGATTTTCAAAAGCGGTACATCCTGAAAAGAGAGAATTCTAGTCTAGACAAGGATGACAACCAGGTAAATGTCGAACTTACATAGTTGTCTTGACTACACTCTTGGACTGTGAAGTGGAAATTGGCAATTAACAACTTATTTAATTTAGATGCGAATACGATTAAAAGATGACAGAAGAAGCAAATCTATAGAAGAACGGGAAGAAGAGTACCAGAGAGCTAGAGAACGAATATTTGCACAAGATGTAGGTATTTAATTAAAAGGAATGTTCATAGCATCCTTGACTGTGTGACAACAGTGAATCTATAATTTGTACTTGGCAAAGGTTTTTTTCTTCTTTCCTACTGTTTTTAGAAGCTCTACTTTGGTTGATATTGAATGATATAAATTGCTATTATGCCACTGACATTCAAGAGTATAATTTCAACAGCATACTAAGAGAACGTTAAGGAGGCGATGGATGAAGTGGCAAACCACTTGGGTATCTTTTTCAACATTTAGATAACATATTTCGAGAACATTGGCTTTGCCACTCTTGCCTCTTATTGCAGACTGTGATCACTTAAATTACCATCCTTGTGGAGAAACTATTCATTGATTATATATCTTCTCACAGTTCTTAGAAGGGATTCAGATCTCTCTGTGTGCATGCAGTGTTTTTGTAATCATTTTTATGTCTTTAATTCCCCCTCCATACATTTCACGGGAACTTAATGTACTATAAAATTAGTCTGATTATCTTTTGCAAATAGTAGGGTTTGTCCTCATGTTTGTTGTGTTTTTTTGTTTTATAAAACAAGTGAATGATGGGATAACAAGTTATTTTAAAGCCTGAGTTAGAGGCAGTGAATAACCCAGAATAACCTGGGAGAGGTTACAAGTATTACTATTATTATTATTATTATTATTATTATTATTTATTAGATACACAACAAGATTAGTACAAAGCAAACAAGATCACTATGCTGGCTTTTGTATTTGATCACACATTCCCAAGTGTCTAGGACTGTGTGATGTATCGGCAAATAATGCGTACAGATCCGAGTAGGGTGGCCTTTTGCAGCTGGCAGATGGTAATTTTGTCAGCACTGATAGTTTCTAAGTACAGGTCAAGATCTTTACTAGCTTGTGCCAGAGTCTTTGCAATTCTATCTTTAAATTCTCATATTATTATTATTATTATTATTATTATACCTCAGTTTTTTCTCTTCCAAAAGATACTCAAAGTGTTGAGGTGGGAATGTGGTGGCACCCAGTCTAGCCACTATTCTCACCTCCAGGAAGAGTTATCTCAACTTATCAATGGCAGTAGAGAAAGATTTTGCAATGTTTGGGTAGAGGATATGTCATTTCCTATCTTTCCATTTGCTATAACAAGAATCCTACATTGTCATTGGTTACTGCAGTCTCATTTGTAACATGTGTTTATTCCTGCCAGTGGATGTGTATATACATGTGTGTTTCTGCATTTCTGTCGATATTGGATGTGTTTGAATTTATTGCACAGATAGTTAACAATGGTTGTTTCTTCCTCAGTCGCTGTGTTCCCAAGAGAATTACATTATTGACAAACGGTAAGGGAAATCAATATTTGAACAAGTTGTTACTTGCTTTTTGGTAATAAAATAATAAGCTGCTGTTTTATTGAACATGTCAACAGAATCCAAGAGGAAGAAGCCAACAGTACCCAGCAAAGGCGGCAGATATTTAGGTATTGAATACATTTGTGTATCTTTCTTTTCAAGAAAATAGAGCATTTTACTTCCTCCACCTTGGCTTTGGCAAACAACCTCTTTGTCTTACAAGAGAGCTTTGTGACTTGCAGAGTCAATAAGGATGCTTCAGGGAGGTCAGCCAACAGCCTTCAGAGCAGTACAGACAATGAGCTGAAGTATTCTGAACCCCGTCCATGGAGCAGCACCGACTCTGATAGCTCCCTTCGCAATTTGAAGCCAGCTGTGACCAAAGCCAGCAGCTTCAGTGGGATCTCGGTTTTAACCAGAGGTGACAGCACTGGAAGCAGCAAAAGCACTGGCCGGCTGTCTAAGACAGGTATGGCTGCGGAGACGCGGGAGAGAAAAGCCATTAGCATGTGCCTGCTACCTCTGTCAAGTATGCAAAGGGAAAATATAGCTCCTCTTACAGCCTCTCACCCACCCACATGTCCTGTGTTTTTGTTTTATAAAACAAGTCCCTCCCTACTTCTTGGTTATAAGTCAGTAAATCCTTTTATGACTCTTAAAGTCCACTATTTAATTTCACTGGGATAGAGGACAGTGGTTGCCATTCACTAGTTATTGTTTGAATCATTGGCAAATGAAACATTATTATTATTATTATTATTATTACTATTATTATTAAACTTTATTTATTACCCCCCAGGGACTCGGGCAGCTTACATGTGGCCAAGCCCAATGAATACAGTAAACAAATAAGATACATACATCAAATAATAATAAAATTAAAATCAAAATAGAAATTAAAATAAAGTACAGCCATAAAACAATAACATACAAACAGTAAAATGAGATTAATATAATGGGATATAACACCGGGTATAAAGTAAAAATAAGATTAGGGATAAGGAGTTAATCAGAGTGGGGTGGGCCAAAGTGCGAAGATAAAAACAAGGGACATAGGACAAGATGGAGCTCCTGGTGGCGCAGTGGGTTAAAGTTCTGTGCCGGCAGGACTGAAGACCGACAGGTCGCAGGTTCGAATCCGGGAAGAGGCGGAGGAGCTCCCTCTATCAACTCCAGCTCCTCATGCGGGGACATGAGAGAAGCCTCCCACAAGGATGATAAAACATCAAAATCATCCGGGCGTCCCCTGGGCAATGTCCTTGCAGATGGCCAATTCTCTCACAACAGGACGCTCCTGACACGACCAAAAAAAATAAAACAGGACAAGATAGGATAACCTAAGCAATTTAACTAGTGAGAGGGACACTTAATTACTTGCAAGGAAAAGATGAGGTGCAATTCGATTAGATTAGGCCTCCTGGTGTTTTGGAATTGCGACTGTTGTAATCCTTTACCACTGTTAGCTAGGCCTTCTAGATGCCTAGAAAGGACAAAAGTCAAGAGAGCCAGACTTGGTTTTCTCAGCCCTGAATTCAGAACACAGAGGCAGACTGCCAAAGGCAAACTGGTAATCTGGCATATGTTAGAAACACTGATGGAGCAAAGCACCTGCTTCCAGATGGTTGTCATGGGACATCAATGAAAAGATTAGCATCATCAGGGGATAAGACTTGTAGTGTATGTCCTGCCTTCTTCATCCATGCTGGCATCAGATCTTTGTGTCAAAATTTGAAGAAGCACATTTTGTGAAATCCTGAGAGGTTCCTAGATTTCCCAGAGGTTTGAGAAGATAGCTACACAGACCAATCTTTTAATATTGATGAGGGGTTACTTGGTTTATAGGACCAACTACTGGTTGTTTTCAGATGAAATGACATATGTATTGGATTGACTGTACAAAGTATTTTATTATTCCTTACATTTGTCTTCAAACCAATTATATAAGATAAGTTTTTTTTAAAGAAAAGAAAACTATAAAATGTTGCTTCAAGGGAAGTGCATGGTCTTTGGTGGGTATTCAAATAGCAAATATGATATACTGTTCTTTGTTTCTCACAGAAATAAAAGTCAGTACTGGTATATATGGTATACTGGTATATATGTCACTGGGGGACAATGACAGGCTAGCTGCCCACAGTCTGTTGTTATAACATCCCAGGTTACAAAAAGATTGTGCCATTCCTGGAAGTGTGCAGACAGCCACTCCTTCTTGATAGCTTTTTCTCTCTGCACACCTGAGATCGCATCTGATTCGAAAAGCTAAGCACCATTTCCACAGATTTATGAATAGTGTATTGTGCTGCAAGACACATTTATGATTTACTGATTCATCCAGAACTTCAAAGAAAGAAAAGGAAAAATATCTTTCACCCTACATAAATATGTTACTATGGTTTTACTTTCGGTCTTGATTCTATCCTGTGGAATTTGGGAGTTTGTAATTTGGGGAGGCGCTACAGATCCCAAGATACCATAGTATAGGGCATGTAAATTCCTTAACAGTGCATAATAATGGCTTTTTTAAAAAAAAAAATCTTAACTTAACTGAGGTAGTACTAACTATCAGGATATATAGAGGCTGTTGAGTTAGCTTTTATAATCTAAAATGTGTGCATTTAATACAGATTTCTAAATATTCAAGTTAGTTTGTTGTTAAGCCCCTCTCTAGGAATGCATTCTTAATATTCCCATTTAAATCATATTAAGTTTGGCTCAGTTGTGCCCATTATGATTAGCTTTGTGTTGACAGTGCCATTGTGTGAGGACTATGTGGATAAATTCTTTACAGGCATTGTACCTCAGGGTCTTTGGGACTTTCTTGCAGGGGGGAGGGATTCTTTAAAAACTGCTTTCTCCTGTCTTGGTTGTTCAGATTTTTCAGCTTGCTCTTCCATCATTGTCTAGATATTTCTGTAGTTTGTGAAAATACTGTGTTTTGTCTTTCTGCTTTCCCTCTCTGTCTTGATTGACGTGAGAACAAAGATTTCATTCTCGTAAATTCGGGCTTGTCGTAGAAGCTACCTTGAGGGGTGGGCAAGCGGAGCTGCTCTTGTTCAGGCTGTTCATTAGCAGGATAAGCCTTGAATATCAACTCGCATATGTAAATGTGCATGATGTTACTCTCTCTGTCTCTAGGTAAACTCCATTTCTCATTACTCCTTTCCTAGGTTCAGAGTCTTCTGGTAGTGTAGGGTCCTCCACGGGTTCTCTTTCTCACACCCAGCAGCCTCTTCCCATCCCAGCTCTCAGCCAGCCTTCTCATGGCACACCTGCCGTCTATCCAACTGTCAGCACTAGTAGTTCTCTTTCCTTTGACGGTGGCATAAGTGGCCAAGTGGCGCCTTCTAGCAGTAGCTTCTTTTTGCTTCCCTTGGAAGCGGCAGGCATACCACCTGGAAGTGTTCTGATCAACCCCCAAACAGGTTGGTATCCAGTTGTGGATGGCTCTTTTCAATCATCTGTTTGAAATGCTTTGATATCATAGTGATTTTTTTGTCTTTCTCCCCTTCCTCTGTTACCCCTCTCTTAATTTCTTAAGAAACGTGTATTTTAATGTCTCTTCTAAAGAACTTTGTAAAGTTTTGAATTAATATGGTCAGCCCTCAGCATCCTCTGGGGTTAGGGGTGGATTCCCGTGACAGTGAAAAAAGCACAAATAAAGAAAATGCTACTTTTTCGTCCTGAGAGAATATCTCCCTAGGAATTTCAAGGTCTTCCAGCATGACTTGATGGTCAGCTTCTGATGTACAGACGTAGAGATCCCTAAAGAGATGTTCTCTCTAGACATCTCTAGGCTTTCAAAATGGCAGGAGGAAGCTGAGCAATCTAACCGGAGGGCCTTAACATTCCTAGAGAGAACATTTTAATCAAATCTGTGAATAATCAAATCTGGGAACAATCAATTCCACAAAAGTCAAAACTGGAAGTGTGGGGGGATGACTGTACCTAATAATGTAAAAACTATGTTGAATCATATGTTAAAGGATTTGCATTTTCTTTATGGAGAGTTCTCTTTCAGAAAGTGCTTAGAAATGGGTACATTAATAGAATTGGCAGGCACAATGGCTACAGTTACTATACAATCTAAATGACATCTTGCATTGCCCAGGTTACTCCAAATAAGTCCAGGAATGTTATATTGAATCATTTTTTGATGAACAGAACTCTTAAGCATGTTTTAATATGGACTGTGAAGCACTTCTGTATTGTTGAGATGTAATCGAACATGTTAAAACTTCTTGTGCCTAATAGTATGGAGCATTTTGCAACAGAATCTGTATTTTTCACCCCAACCCTCTAGGTCAGCCATTTCTTAATCCTGATGGCACTCCAGTTGTTTATAATCCTCCTATGTCTCAACAACCTGTTAGAAACCAAGTGCCTGGACCTCCGCAGCAGCAACAGCCGCCACCTCCCATACCACCTCAGCAACAGCCAGCAACCAATCACATCTTATCACAGGTGCACATGTCAAATTTGCAGTGCTCTGGTGGGAAGAAAATGGAAGGGCATTATAGAAATATGTTAAGAAAGATGTTGTTGATTTATTCCTTGTGAAATATTTTGGCCAAGGAAAGAATAACTTCCTAGACCAGCAGAACAAATTGTTGTCATTGTATGTGCACGTACCTAATCATTTTTAAAATGACAAGGATATTGTAAAATATTCCTCTGTGTAATATTTTTACAAGTTATGAAATTAATGATGATGATGATAATAATAATAATAATAATAATAATAATAATAATAATAATAATTTATTTGTACTCCCCAAGGGACTCAGTGTGGCTTACATGAGGCCAAGTCTGCAATACATCAATAAACAAAACATCAATAAAACAATCAATACAATACAATTCAAATAAATCACATAAACAAAAAATAGGCAATAAACAATCAACAATGACATACAAGCATTTAAAACCAATGGCAGGCCAAATGTAATAGATTAAAATTAAAAAATAATGCTGACGTGAACAAGGTAGGATATAACTGGGATAGGATTTTCAGAGAGAAATGAGGGAACACAGTCAGTCCTAAATCACTGATAAAGTGCATTTTGAGGGCATATTGCTGAGAGTTTTCCTTATTCTGGGAAGGCACACTGGACAACCACGTTTTCAGGTTCCTCCTAAAGACTGCCAGCGTTGGGACATGTCTGATGTCCCTGGGAAGTGAGTTCCAGAGTCGGGGGGCCACCACCGAGATGGCCCTCTCCCTCGTCCCCACCAATCGCGCATGCGAAGGAGGTGGGAGCGTGAGCAAGGCCTCTCCAGATGATCGAAGAGATCGTGTGCGTTTGTACACAGAAATTTGGCCACGCAGATAGGCATGTCCCAAACCATTCAGGTCTTTGTAGGTAAGAACCTGCACCTTGAATTGGGACCGGAAAATAAACGGCAGCCAGTGGAGCTCCTTAAACAGGAGGGTTGACCGCTCTCTGTAAGAAGCACCAGTTATTCACAGATCTCCCATGCTTATTATGAGATTTTTTCTAGCTTAAGGTTCCTAACTTATGGGTCCCAGTTGTTGTTGGATGTTGTCAGAATCATCCAGCATTGGGCACACTTTGCATAGTTTTTGGGAATGGATGGAGAAAGGAAAATCTGGGCACCAAGGTTGTGAACCACTACTGTAGGTAGAGCACGAATCCACTTATCCGTGGATTCAACATCCACAGTTTCACTTATCTGTGCTCCAAAAAATATCCCCAACTGGAAAGGTTTGCTGGCATCACTTGATCCCCCAGTGCTGTTATGGCATATTTCTGTCCCAATATAGACAAAATATAGCGTTTCATATTATACATAGTTTCAGATTATCAAATCTGTTATTATTATTTATTAAAAAACATAACCCCCGGCAGGTATGGAGATTGTACTGTAATCTGAAATGTGTGTTAAACTTTTTTTTTGGTTAAACTATAAATAGGGAGGGCATTCACTTTTTCTCTGTATTTTTTATCACAAAATTCCCACTTCCATTTCTTCTTGCTCTGTTGTTAATTGTGTGTTCAACTGTTACTTCTTCAGCCTATCCGACCTCTTCAGCCTTCTTCACAGCCTGTTCAATTCTCCACAGTCACTTATCCACCCCCGCTCCTGCCAGTCTCATCTACCCAGCAATATACTGTGGTATATTATCTTCTAATCATCTCTTCTGATTGCATGACAAAAACCTTTAGTAGATTAATTGTGTGTGTGGAGTGTGCATGTATGCAATAAATATTGACTGGCTGGGGTATGCAAAGAGATCTCCATACTGGCAAAGTGAGTTTAAGTGGGACAATAATCCTGATGGTGGCATAATGGGTTAAACCAGTGTTTCCCAACCTTTTTTTGACCAGGGACCACTTTGACCAGCATTAGTAGAAACAGGGTTACAAATCGGTTTTTGGTCAACTTTAGATTCAGTTTTGTAATTTGGTGTGCTGATTCAGAAAATTGCATTGGATAGACCAATGTTTCTGATACAGAACATATGCCATCCAGTAGTCGCCATCTGCTCGCCCACAGAAAATCATATTGAATAAGCCTCGGCACTATAAGAGGGTTTCACAAGACCAGTTCTCATTGCAACAGTGTAGTAATGGTGAGGCCGCGGACCGTATTTTAGTTCTTGTGGACCACTGGTGGTCCACAGACCACAGGTTGGGAACTAGTGGGCTAAATTCTTGTTCTGGCAGGACTGCTGACCAACAGATAAATGGTTCGAATCTGGGAGTGGGGTGAGCTCCCATCTCAGCTCTAGCTTCCCATGCGGGGACATGAGAGAAACCTCCCACAGGATAATAAAACTTCCGGGCATCCCCTGGGCAATGTCCTTGCAGACAGCCAATTCTCTCACACCAGAAGCAACTTGCAGTTTCTCAAGTCACTCCTGACACGAAAAGAAAGTAATTCTGATATGTGTTAATGGAAAGGATACTTGTAATAAGCTATGAGTACCAAGAAATGTGCCACCTTTATTAAAAACCTTTTGCTCTTCGTCATCACAGTCAGTCAGTATTCATTGTAACCTATATATCTGTATGTGTATATAAATCTATATATTTATATGTATTCCTTTCCACTTTTCCCTGGCTGTTTCTTTGTCCCATCCCTTTGAAGTTTTACTTTGTTTTATCTCTAATAGTAGTTTCTTTTTTTAAAAAAAAAACTTCTGTTGGACTTCAATGTTTGATGGTTTTGAAAAGTTTGTCTGAATTTTTGAGCTTTTACATATGAGTTACATTCCTCACACCCATGCACACTATTTCAAGGTAAGATTGTACACACATCAGGATCCTTGGCTGCATTTTTTTTCATCTGGCTCAAGGCAGGATGCTATATTAAGAGGCAAATGTCAGGCAAATAAGCATCACCTTTAATATAGATTATTTTTCAAAGGTTTCATGCAGGAGATAATATAAGTGATTAATAAGTTATGATGACAATATTCTGTTACCAGGACTACCATGTCTCTAAAAATCAGTTGCTGTGACATAACAGACCCAGGTTCTTCTAGGGCAGTGGTTCTCAACCTGTGGGTCCCTAGATGTTTTTGGCCTACAACTCCTAGAAATCCCATGCAGTTTAGCAGCTGTTAGGATTTCTGGTAACACCACTCCATGCAGTCATGCCGGCCACATGACCTTGAAGGTGTCTACAGATAACGCCAGCTCTTCGGCTTAGAAATGGAGATGAGCACCACCACTCAGAGTCGGGTACAACTAAACTGAATGTCAGGGGAAACCTTTACCTTTATCTAGGATTTCTGGGAGTTGAAGCCCAAAACATTTGGGGACCCACAGGTTGAGAACCACTATTCTGGCGAGATTCTCTGATTAGGAAACTAGGAGGCAGGATTCGATACAGCTTCACTCTGACCAAGCTCAGCTCCTCTTATTTTTTGTACATAATTCTGCCCTATGAAAGATTTGATGTTTTGCTTCGAAGTTTGCCTACTTCATAAGGTATTCTGGAAACAGAAATGTCCTTCATAATGTAGAAATGGTGTTCTGTTTTGACTTGGAATCAAATGATGTCTAAATTCAGTAACAAGGGATTTCTCTAACGTTTGTTCTTAACCTATTCTCTCTTTTAACATCCATGTTGCTGCTTCTCTTGCTGTGTAGATTCAAGTGAGGGGAGGGAATTGGATGCAGGAAGAGAGGAAATGAAAGTTCTCTCTCCTGTGATTTGCAGTTTAAAAGTGCAGAATTAACTTCTCATAAGAAAGGGGCAGGAAAAATGAACAAGGAGCTGAGAGAAAAGAGTTGAGCCTTGGGGGACTTTTCACCTTAAAAAGAAAAGTCTGGCAACAGAAAGTCATGATTGAGGTGTCGGAAATTATACACGGTGCATAATTTCAGTTATGCATCCTTGAAATTATGCAAGGATAAGATTTTTCCATCTCCTTCATAATGCTAAGACTCAGGGTTATCAAGCGAGACTGAATTGTAGAAGGACCAGGATACATCTCTTTATTTATTAAACATTTGTATCCCAATCTATATCCAAAGACCTCAGGGCAACATACTATCAAAGCAGCTGATACAAACCAGATGCGATTGAAAATATAAAATAGTAAAAGATATGTTTATAGCCCAAAAACATTTTAAACAGAATCAAATTAAAATGTATGTCAGGAGTGGGCAACTCTAGAAGGATAGGGAGCTACATTCGCTCTGTTAGGCTGTACCCCTTCAAAAACCAAAAATACATTTTGTCCCTAATTTTCTCCTGTGCTGGCTGGGGAGTCTTTTCACCATTCTTTAAGATGCTTTGGGCCATTTTGGGTGCAGGCACAGATCTTTAAAAAAAAGCAGGAAGTGACTTGAAATGTTTTTGATTTACTTACAATTAAAAAAATTGTGATAAAACACTTTGACTACAGAGGCTTTATTAAAAGTCATATTTTAACTTGGTCATGGTTGACACCTATCAGGCCCCTAAACTAGTGGTTCTCAATCTGTGAGTCCCCAGGTGTTTTGGCCTACAACTCCCGGAAATCCCAGCCAGTTTACCAGCTTTTAGTATTTCTGGTGACGACTAACAGGGAGCTCTGGCATGGGCTGGTCCATGAAGTCACGAAGAGTTGGAAGCGACTGAACAAAAGAACAACAAGTATTTCTGGGAGTTGAAGGCCAAAACATCTGGGTACCCAGAGGTTGAGAACCAGTGCTCTAAAGAAAGGACATTTGAGAACTAGGATGTACTTCTTTACAAAATATACCGATAAATAAAGACTTATAAATTGCAAAAATGTAATGCAAACCACACATAATTCAATACAGTTCCCATTTCTTACTGCAACTCAATAAATGTTTGTAGATCCTTTAAAGTCTATTCCCTATTATTGCCTATATGTTTTTATTGCTAACCTGATGCAAAAGGATAGGCACATATTTCACTGTGCCTTGTTTAATAGCACAAGGCACTCTGCAGTCTTGAATGCCTTGAAAGAGGAATAATGTCCTTGCTTTACTTATTTCAGCAAGACAACCTAGGATCCCAATTTAGCCATATGAGTCTCTCCCGACAGCCATCTGGGGAAGCTGCTGATCCTCATGCCACCATGTTCCAATCTACGGTTGTCCTTCAGCCTCCACAGCAATCTGGCTTTATTATAGCGACTGCCCCGCCACCTCCTCCACCGCCACCACCTCCTCCGCCACCTGGGCAGCCTGTTCCTGCTCCTAATTACAGTGCATCCAGCCACCCTGTTAACCAGCAAGTCCTTCAGCAACAGGGATATATGCAGCAACCGATGCCACAGGTAGAGATACCTTCTGAATGTTGCTAGATCATTTGAGAAGCTGACAATTATTGCATATACAAACCTAATTGTTTGTAGGATTTCTTCTTCCTCGTATGTTTTAGTGGTTGTTTGATAACAAATAGAACCTTCATGTTCCAATTACAGGGGAGTTTGTATTCTAGATATGCACAAATATTATGTTTTTGTCTAGTTCTAGGTTTAGCCATGAATAACCTTTCAGGGGGATGCAGACTTCTGCTATTAAAATAATTGTGCATATGTTGCAATAGTTTTATAATGACTTATTGATGTTTTAATACTGTGTTTTTAATTGCAATATTTTCAACTAAGTTTTATTTGGAGATGGTCTTTAGACCAAGAAAACAAATATCCATAAAGTGCCATAGCATTCATCAGGCTATGCTGTCGCTGTTACATTAAATACATCTGCATTGATGGGCAGATTCACTGGCCAGCACACATTTTGGTGCTTGAAATGATAGACTTGTTTCTGGGCCTGTTTGACCCACTGATTCAAAAAATGGCATCAGTTTTCCCCTGTTGGCTCTAGTTTTTGAGATACAGAACATAACACCATCTTCCAGTTGCCATCTGCTTGCCTGTAGAAAACATGATCACTCCTAAAAACCAAGACAACGAAAAAAGTGTTGGTTTGTGTTGGTTGGTTAGCTATTTCCCAGCTTTCTCCCTAAGTAGGAAACATGGTGATAACGAACAATTTAAAACAATTAAGTTGTTCTATTAATACCACTCATTGAATAAAAACCATGATTGAAATAAAAACATCCCCTGAATGTTTTATGTCATGAACGAACGAACTATGGCTTGTACTGTATTTTCTATGGCATGTACTGTATTTTATACCTTTTTGCTATGTATATGCCAATAAAGGCTTATTAGATTGGATTGGAATTGGACCCTATTGTTTTCACTAGATTGGCTTCTTTAATGAGAATGTTAGATGTGTGATTTCGGCTTGCCTTCATTTGGGGTTGTAGGACGTGTCTGCTTTAGAAACATATGAATGAATTTCCTATGTTTCCCCGCTTTTTAGATGCCAGCCTGTTACTGTGCTCCAGGCCAGTATCCACACTCCAGTCAACAGTATCGGCCAGTTACTTCGGTCCACTACAATACGCAGCAAAACCAGCCACTGCCACAGCCTGCGCAACAGACAGGTTTGTGGTGTCCCAACTTCGAGACATTTCTGGAGGCTGGGTGGTTCAGGAGAAAATTATGTGGGGAGGGGGGAATACTCTGTAAAGTCAGTAATGATGAAAGAATATTATTTTGGCTTTGCAATACTTAACAGTTGTCCCATCTGGCAGAAATATATATACAGAATGGTCCATCCTGACAGTTGGATCAAAAATAAAATGTTTCATGGGTAGTAAAAAGTATAGTTATCCTAATTTGGGCACACTTGATAACGCAGGGAATTTCTAATGAGAAACCAAATTTCTGTTCACATCAAAGAGCTGGAATATATTCAAATGTCTTGCTCACACTTAAGTTTAATTTATGTATTCTGCCCTGAGTTACTATAACTGAGGAATATCTAAATAAGTGTTTTAGATCTCTAAAGACTTAGATTAAGTATATTTTTTCTCCTTTTATTTTTTCTGGTGTTTCTCTGTGACTGGAAGTTGTCATGTGAACAGCTCACACAAAAAAAGGTTTCTGGTTCTTGCTTGTTTGTTTTTTCAGTATGTTTTCTTTTATGTGAATCATGTTCAGTTACAGCTAGTAATTTAATACAGTGACACCCATATTTTGCAGATTTGTTTTTGCTGCCCTGGAAGTCTTTACGCAAGCATGGTTTAGTTTCTTTGTATGCAAGAATTATTGAGAGAATGTGGACTAAGTTTTTCCTTTGGAGAAGTAAGCAGGGAATTGAGGTGTCTTGAATTGTAATCTATACTAAATGTAATGTCCTCTGGCAGTTGGATTTTTATTTCAGTTTTGAAACTTCAGGTTTCTTAATAATAATAATAATAATAATAATAATAATAATAATAACAACAACAACTTTATTTATATACCACTCTATCTCCCCGAAGGAACTCACTGTGGTTTCCAAGTATCAGCACCAGCACATACAAATCACAACATAAGCAAAAATAACAATACCAACAACATAAGCATAAAATTATCCCAATAACACATATATATTAAAAGAAGTCCTGCTTGTTCTCCATGCCTTTTTTATTTCTTAGGGCATGGGAAGGAGTGGGTCAGAACAATTAAAAAGGCCAGGCCAAAACTGGTACAAATCAGTTGGGCCCGGAATTAGGTACAATACTGTAATAGGCTAACAACAATAGTGGGAAGGGCCTGTAGCTGCTCATTTCCAGAGGCCTGTTAGCTGAATGACCAGGGTAATAGATAGGAGGTGCAAGGTCGTATCCGACAATGTCTGGGTTGGGCTAGCTCTGGTCACTCTTGTTGAAACCCTCAGGTCTTCAAGCTCTTCCGAAAAGAGGGGAGGGATGGGACCTGTCTTATTTCCCTTGGAAGGGTGTTCCAAAGGCGGGGGAGGGGGGCACCACTGAGAAGTCCCTCTCTCTCAACCCCCCCAACCTTGCTTGCGACGGCGGTGGAAGCAAGAGGAGGGCCTCCCCGGAGGATCTTAGATTTGCGCCGGTTCATAGACGGAGATGCGACCGCAAAGATAGGCGGGGCCCGAACCATTTAGGGCTTTATAGGTCATTAACTCCACCTCGAATTTGGCTCGGCAACTTATCGGCAGCCAATAAAGTTGTTTTAGTAGGGGCGTTGTATGCTCCCTATAGTTTGCTCCAGTAAGGAACCTGGCTGCCGCCCGTTGTACCAATTAAAATTTCCAGGCCGTCTTCAAGGGCAGTCCCACGTAGATCACATTGCTGTAGCCCAATCTGGATGTAACCCTGGCCAAGTCAGACTTCACGAGGTACGGTCACAGCTAGTGCACAAGTTTGAGTTGTGTAAAGGCCCTCCCGGCCACCGCTGACACCTGAGTATCAAGTGACAGCGTTGAATCCAGGAGGACCCCCAAGCTATGGACCTGCGCCCTCAGGGGGAATGTAACCCCGTCGAGCACAGGTTGCCACCCAGACCCCGATCGGCCCCATGACTAACCAGGAGGACCCCTGTCTTGTCTGGATTAAGTTTCAACCTGTTTGCCCTCATCCAGCCCATCACAGCTGTCAGACACTGGTTCGGGGTCTTTTGGAATAGTTGTGGCTGGCTGTGTGGTTGGATGCTCCTGTAAGCATGTTTTGTTTACCTAGATAGATAAACTTATAATTATTTACCTAGATAGGTAAACAAGTAATAGAGAGCATGTAATTGGCTACTGAGAGGCAAGGTATACAATACAGGGTGAGTTTTTGCTTGAGTTTAATTGTATGTCTTTGGATCAAATCTTTTATCTGTGTTGCTTTGCATAGAAAAGTTTGATGGTTTCCACGGTGTGCTTCTGTGAGGCAAGGGACTATATTGTGCTTCTTGTAGGGCCTCCCATGTCAGGCAATCTTTCTCTGAGGAGCCAGACTCAATGTGCCAAAGAGCTACTGGGCAGCAGCAGTATTTGTAGGTTACACTGGTAGAGGATTTCACAGAGACAATGGCTGTGGCACCATAGCTAACACTCGTTAATACTGTGCTGAAGGAGGCAAGATGAGCCCCTGGCCAACATCCTTGCAGACAGCCAATTCTCTCACACCTGAAGCAACTTGCAGTTTCTCAAGGCGCTCCTGACATGGGGGAAAAAGGGAATTGCAGGTGATGAAACATAAACACCAAATTGTCTTGTTAGTGCAGAGCTGGTTACATAATATTTTGAATACCAGCCTATATCTTTACCACTTAGATAAGTATTTCCCTCTGCCTAATTTGTCAGTGCCCTTGGATGAATTTTTTGCCTACTGCTTTGACGGAGGACCACATCTGCTTTATTTCTGAGGAATGGAAAAAAGGCAGAATTTGGTGCCAGTTTTCCTAATGTTCTTTCTTTCATGCACTACTTTGATAGCTTCTGAAACTGTCAGCAATCCTGAGAGTTAGTGAGGTCCAATTGCTGATACTTAGAAAAACAACTCAACTTTGACCCCCCCCCCCCCTTAAAGTTGGACACATGCCAAGCTCACATTCTTGTTTCAGGATACTGAATCAAAGATAAAGGAGGGCGTTTTTTTTAGTATTTTTGAACAATAGATATAAATACAAAATAAGCACATGTGTTTTGGGTTTGGGAAAAGGTAAAAGGTAAAGGTTTCCCCTTGACATTAAGTCCAGTCATGTCCAACTCTCATAGACACCTCCAAGGTCATGTCGCTAGCATGACTGCATGGAGCGCCGTTACCTTCCCGCCAGAGCAGTACCTATTGATTTACTCACACTTGCACGTTTTCGAACTGCTAGATTGGCAGAAGCTCGGCCTAATATCGGGAGCCCACCCCACTCCACAGATTCGAACTGCCAACCTTTCGGTCAGCAAGTTCAGCAGCTCAGCGGTTTAACCTGCTGCTCTACCAGGAGGTCCTTGAGTTTGCAAACCCAGTTGTAAAAGAGAAAAGGAAACAAGAATAAACAGATGCAAATGTTAGATGTTGCCCATAGTGACCGATTTGTGTGGGTGTTTAACTCAGCAAAGTTTAAACATTTTTTAAAATTTAAAGTATTATTGAAATATTTGTCTGTAGTCTAAACATTGTGGTTTTCTGTGTGTCTGTGATGACTCAGGCTACATGTGAAATATTTTATGTGTCACAATATAGAGACTAGGTTGGCTTTATTCATGAGCTGTTGGATTCGGGGCCGTAACACTGTCTGAGAGGGTTACATTTCTCACAGTGAACCGGTCTCTTTTTCAGCTGCTTCCTAGCTTCCTTTTTTAAGGACTTTCGGGTGTGTCTGTCTTGGAGTGTTGCTCTCTTCTCAGAGAGGATGTGCTGTCCGTCTCTCTCTTTTTAAAAAAACAACATCTCAGCAATGTCTGTCCTGACACAGATGGTACCGAAAGTATCTGGAAAGTGATACTCAGAAAGAGACCGCGAGCAGGAAAGCTTTTGACAGGCTTTTGCTTTTTGTTATCTGTTTTGTGTCTCCTGTGTTTTGTTTTTAAATCTCATGTTTGAGGTTTTTGTTTTGGTATTGAGAGCAATGTTTCCGTCTAACTGATTTATGTATGAGATGCGGAGCATGATCCCATAAGCAGTTTTATGACTTAGGAATGATAACGTGGCAGGATTACTTCTTTGCAGTCCCTGGATTTTGAGAGGCAAGCATTTTTAACTACATCTAATAGGGCTGCCAGAAAAGAAAAACCATCTGTTTCGGCAGGTGCTGGTTCTTGTTTCTCCCTCTTTTTCTGCTGAGTGCTGTCTTTCTTCCATGCCACTTGGTATGCTGGGGTGGAATAAGGCAGCTAAAAATAGAAAGGGCCCTGCAACCCTGTGGGGCAGAATGGTAGCAGTCAATTTATATTGCCCTAATTCCTCTCTCAGCGTGGAAAATTGATTTTTTGCTTCGTCCGTGTGAGGATTCCAGAAGACACTGAATAATTTCCACAAGATGCCCTGCAGTTCCTGAGAAAAGGGGGAAAATGAAATTGCAGCACTTTCTGAATGCCATTCATATGCAGTACTTTGGGTTCTAAAGTGGTTTCGTTTGGTAATCTGCATTTAATGCTGCGTGGTTTGTTGGTTGGAGAAATCCAAGCATCTGTCTTTGAATTTGAAAATATCTGCAGGGCTGTTGAAAAGGAAGTATATTGCTGGTTCAAAAGTTCAGTGTGTTTTTTTTCTTCTAACAATTGTGGGGAGAGAAGTATGCTCTGTGGTATTAAGTTTGCAGCAGTGTTTTATTTAAGCCAGTTTCTACATCACATTTTAGTTCATTTCATAATATTACATGTTTATGCAGATCTAAGCACACTTGGGTAGTATATTTACTTTCTTCAGATTTTAACTGATTTTATTTAAAAGTATTAATTGCTTTATTTCCTTGGTGTAGGAGTCCAAGGCACAACTGGTTAAACCACTGAGCTGCTAAACTTGCTGACTGAAAGGTCAGCAGTTTGAATCTGGGGAGTGGGGTGAACTCTCGCTGTTAGACCCAGCTTCTGCCAACCTAGCAGTTCGAAAACATGCAAATATGAGTAGATCAATAGGTACCACTTCTGCGGGAAAGTAACGGCGTTCCATACAATCATGCCGTCCACATGACCTTAGAGGCGTCTACGGACAGCCCCAGTCCTTTGGCTTAGAAATAGAGATGAAGACCACCTCCCAGAGTCAGACACAACTAGACTTAATGTCAAAGGGAAACCTTTACGTTTACCTTCCTTGGGGTATATTAATATAACTTGAATACGATAATAGGAATACTGCTTTAGAGAACTGCTGACTTAATATTTTGTGCACCTCTACCACTTTTTGAAGTTGCATCCCTTATTGTAGTTGACATTTATTTCTTTAACATTACACATTTCTCTGATAATGGGTGCAATTAGCATAGAGTGTAAATTGGAATTCTCTTCAACAGAGGGTTTTTCTGAAACGTAGATGATCTGTCTAGAAAGTTGTAGGTATAAGACAACCTATTTTATAAGAAGACAAGAAGTTGGCCAATGTCATCCATTGGTGTTCTTACTGCTTTGAATTTGCATATACCCAAGAATCTGATGTTTGCATCCTCGGTTTCAATTTTGATATGTGCTACATGAAATCTATATGATTCAATAACCTTTTTTGCTGTAGTAAAGAGTTGGAAGAAATATAGACCTGAGATTGTGAGAACTAGCTAGTATGTGTACAGTTTCATCATTTTAAGGCAAATCTAAGGGTTTTGTTTGACACTTCTAGCAATGCTGTCAAACACATGTCAATAAGGCAGCATGGCTGTCCAAACGAGTTCCTTCTATAGAAATGTGCAAAACTTATTAATAACTAAGAGCGGGTTACTTGCAGAGTTTGTACACTTCTATTTTCAGTGATGGGGGGACATCATGGAACACAATGTATCACATTCTTTGAAGGCACAGGTTAAAAATGAAAATTGGTGTGTGAAAGTTGAGAATAGCATTTTTTTCCATTTTCAGGGAGCAAGTACAACTGAACTCCTGCATCGGTTTTGAAAGAAGTTATTGTAATACAGACTTTACAAATAAAAAGCAGTGCATCACCTAAAGTGAGGTATTTGAGGCACTGTGCTGATATCAAATGCTTATTTGATATCCAGAGAGCCAGAAAGAGTAATTGGAATTGGAAAGTGCAAAGGAAAAAATGAGGGGGAAAAGGCAGAAACACAAAGGGTAGGGGCCAGAGACTAAATAATAGCTTTTCAGGAGACTAACTTGTTTGTGTGCTTCCCAGGACTCCTTCAGAGCAGAAACTGGGGTTTTGTATGAGTGCTTCCAGGGTACATGAGAAATTATTGCAGTCTTTTTCTGCATTACAGATTCAGTAAGACTGTGTTACACGATTTTTGTTCCTGGGGTATAAATGCCATTACCTAATTGGTTCTATCATAAAAAATATGGAAAAAGATCATTAAACTTCAAAAATGTTTTTTTCAGGATACCTTGCAGCACAGTTTGCTATAGTTTTTCAATGAATATCTCATAGAGTCTCAAACCAATTCAGCATAGTTTGTGGCAGCCACAAAAACAACATTTCCGGATTATAACAACTATTTTCAAAAGTACAGTAGAGCCTCGCTTATCCAATCTTCGCTTATCCAGCATTCCTGCCCAGATCCACAGCTGTTTCAATACATTGCGATGATGTGGTGCTTAATTCGTAAATACAGTAATTACTACATAACGTTAATGTGTATTGAACTGCTTTTTCTGTCGATTTGTTGTAAAACATGATGTTTTCGTGCTTAACTTGTCAAATCATAACGTAATTTGCCATTTAATAGGTTTTTCCTTAATCACTCCTTATTATCCAACATTTTCGCTAATCCAACGTTCTGCTGGCCCATTTATGTTGGATAAGCGAGACTCTGCTGTAAGTACAAGTGTTGTTACACAGCTTTGACCTTAAAAGCCATGTAAAAAGCCAGAATTCAGCAGATGTAGATTTCTACATGCTGTAGGAAAGGGCTGTACCTGCTTGTGTATCTCCTTTTTTAAAGTATGGGAACAGCCTTATCATTTCCATCCTCAAAATACTTTTATACATCTGTCACTTGTTTTCAACTTCATGCACTAGCAGTGATGGTGATTTTAGGAAAGGGAACTTTATTCACTAATATATATTTCTAATGTTTTTGCCCATCTTAAACAGAGTACTACCAACTGTGGATGAGAGCCACAAATTTCTTGTGAAAACCATTGACTTACTCTTCTTGATATAGAAAAAGGATAATGTGTATTGTAGTTTCTCCTACTCCTTCTACCAGCATCCTTATCAGTGTCCCATGTGTTGTAGTTTTTGTTCACCAAATACAATATGTATTCCATTCAGTGAAAAAATGAAAAACACCTCCCAACAAAGGATTCCCCCAGGCTGGAATCAGTCAGGCCTTGAAGCTGCAAGGTTTTGCAATGCTAATCAAGGTGATTATCCTGGTCAGCTGTTCTTATTACACTTTGGTCTGTCAGGTGGTAGGTAGTACTTCCAGGAAAAGGGCAGTGGGAATTGAGGCGACTTCCCAACACCAGATTGAATTAAAATGGCGATGTGGGGGAAATATGACTATTGCAAAATACTATTTTTATCTTCCAATGTTCTAACTCAAGAAGCCAAACCTGCAGCCAGGTAAATGCATACACACATGTCTCCATCGCTAATCTTCAAAAGTAAGATGCGCAATGTATCTTAAATTTCTGTTTTTAGTGGTCTTGATGAACTTGATACACCTGTGTTAACAAAGCTGGTCAGTGGGTACCTGCATCTTTAATTTCATGTTTCATTTTGAAGCGCTGGTGACTGCAAAGACATTTGTGTAAGAAGAGGAAGTTAATGGGTTCATAGTATTACAATTTAATGCTGATAGACATTTACATTTGTAGGCCGTAATTAGAATATGAAAGTTGGAGATTGATTGCGGCATGGTAATTAACTTTAGAATGTGCCATTTTAATGAAGATGATATACCAGCTGTTAATTGCATGTTATTAACATATGCAAATAGTCAGCGTATTAATTGGGCAAACGTGTATGTTTTGATAAAGCTATCCCATGTATATATTGTGCCCTATAGATCTTATAAGTTGGTATGGAAACTCTTTTTGTGACTTCACATAAATATGCTGCTATTGTAACGTTTTAAAATGTTCAGTGAGCAGAGCCAACAGCATGGATCCTTACTACACAGCTATTTCCAAATGCTATACAGTTTCCCCTGCTTGTGTCATGGAAGGCCTTTAGCATCACAAAAGCAATGTGAGATGGATCCATAGAAAGTTACTTCCATATTTTAGTTATAACCTCCAAGGCTACAGTGGAAAAAATGCCAACCACATGTAATCTCTTGACCCAGTTTTGCCTTCTTCTTGTCTCCAAAGTCTTAATTCCCCATTTTAAAAAATATTTGTGCAATTTTCAGGCATCTTCTGGTGAAAAATAATGCAGAGGTTCCGCAAATATTTTGAAAACATACCTTCCCTATCTGCAAAATAATCTAATACTCTTATACACATGTTCCCATTACAGTTCCTCTCAAAATGACAACCTTTGGTCACCATTTTGAGAAGGACCAGAAGAAAAGGTAGTTGGAATGATTTGGCCTTCAGGAGAGCATGGTGAGAAAATAGGCCTCCAATCCCCATGTAACTGCCTGCTCCTAATCTAAAGGGCACTTTACAAATTTTCTTTGACAATAACTCATCAAAACAAGTTTTGAATGTTTACTTTCATTTACAGGTTACCAAGTCATGCCTAACCAGCAGCAAAACTACCAGGGTTTAGTTGGCGTCCAGCAATCTCAAAACCAAAACCTAGTCAGTGGCCAACCCAACAACATTGGAAACCAGATCCAAGGTGTTCTTGTCCCATATCCTCCTGTGCCATCTTATCAAGTAAGTGAAACTCTATTGAAAATACAGATGACCCTTCTAAACTTTCTAAACATGAATGCTCTACCAAATGAGTATGATGAAAAATATGATCTTTAAGGAACTGCGTACCCATAGAACGATTGGTTGGGAAGGAATTGTGTGAGTGGGAAAAAAATCGTTTATTTGGATTATGAACATATGAAGTTCTGCTTATTCTATAATTTTATATGACGCTATCATTTCTGACCTTGAGGGAGCTGGGGGTGGTAACGGCCGACAGGGAGCTCTGGCGTGGGCTGGTCCATGAGGTCACGAGGAGTCGGAGACGACTGAACGAATGAACAACAACATCATTTCTCACTATTCAGATTGACTAAGGGTTTCATAGATTTAGTCTTCATCCTCAGATGCT
This sequence comes from Anolis sagrei, assembly GCF_037176765.1. NCBI lineage: Eukaryota > Metazoa > Chordata > Lepidosauria > Squamata > Anolidae > Anolis > Anolis sagrei. Next base: position 213,892,886 of record NC_090021.1, on the reverse strand, counting down.
ATTTCTAGAAAGGGTAAGGTGCCAAGACAGAGCGTATCAGTTCCTTCCTGCATATGTTAGATTCCTGTAATTGGTATGAGTAAACAGTCTGTGTTATCATAAGACAATTGCTCCTCTTGTTTCGCCAGCAAACCATCTTATTTTGGATATTGACAAGTCATAGTCTTTTGAAACACTGACACACACAGAATGGGAGATGGTTTGTGATTAACTCCTGTTGGTGGACAAATCTCATGGGGAGAAGGAACTGTGGGCTTTTCCATGTGTTCCTTAAAAATAAAGGCTTGGAAATTTCTCTCCGTAGTCTTATAGGCAATGAGCAAGACCAAGACCTCATTTTCATTTATGGTGGAGTAGGCCTTTCCCGTGCTGAAAAACAACTTTAGACTGTAAATTTGGGCTGATGTAGATGAATTCCCTGCACTTAAGAAAGTAGTGGGGCGGCTTTAGCACAGCAGGTTAAACACCAGCTGTAGTCAATCTTGTCAGCTGAAAGGCTGCCAGTTTAAAGCTGAGTCAGGGTGAGCTCCTGGCCTTAGCCCAGCTTCCACCCACCTGGTGGTTCAAAAGCAAAAATATGATTAGATAAATAGGTACCGCTCATTTAAAAAGTGGGGGAGGTATTCAGAGGCACCCAGAAGGAAGATGGAACAAGAGCAGCACACCCTCATCCTCATTCCCCCCCCCCCCCCGAAATCGAACACAACACCTTCCAAGATGCCGGAAAGATGGAGAAAGCCAATATATATAACTGTAAAAACCGGCATTGAATTTTTGCCGCATATGTATGTTCTTTAATCTGCCCTGAGTCCCCTTCGGAGTGAGAAGAGCGGAGTATAAATACTGCAAATAAATAAATACATAAACAAACAAACAAATAAGATAGTGTGTTACAAAAGCTTTGCCTCAAAACTTGGTTAAGTGAAAATAATTATTTAGTAATGGGTTACCTACATATGCTACATGTAGCTTTATCTCACGCTCAGTCAATGCTATTATTATTATTATTATTATTATTATTATTATTATAACTTTATTTGTACCCCGCTAGCATCTTCGATGCGGCTTACACAGGCCGAAGCCTCAAAACACAATACAACGATACAATACCTAAAGCAAATTAAAAACAGTTAAGCAGAGTAAACAATAACAGTAACAATACAATGAGACATTATTAAAACTGGGCCGGCCAGAGTAGTGGGTACAGGATTAAAAGTGCTGATGTGGCGGGGGGAATGTAGGATTATAAAATAAGTGCAGTGTGCGGTGTGCAGTGATCTGTTTCAGATCAGCCTGTTTCAGATTATATGGAAAAATCCCTTGCTCCAACGATGCGTTAATGATCAACACAAACCAATCAACCAACCCCTCCTTGGCAGATTTAATAAGCCAAGATGGGCATGGGTCTAGAGTCGAAGTGGTCGCCCTCACAGCCCCAAGGACCTCTTCCACGGTCTCAGGAAGAACAAGCCTAAAAGAATTCCACAAGATTGGACAAGCAGATACCTCCGTCACCTCTTCTGGCACTGTGATGAAATTGGAGTTGAGCTCAAGGCGTATCTGAGCAACTTTGCCTGCAAAATGGTGTGCGAAGTCGCAACACCGAGCTACTGGGTCGTCAGAGATCTCCTCCACCACAGGTGGGTGAAGGAGTTCCCCGACAACCCGAAACAGCTCCGATGATCTATTTGCTGCAGACGCTATTTGCTGCAGACGCTATACGGGTGGTCATGAATCAATGCTAATCTTCTGTACATCAGTGTGTGTCTTTCCCTTTACTTCTTTGAGTTTTTATTTGAGATGTAAGATTTCTCAATCTATGTCATGTTTAAAAGAAATGGGATTAGCAGTCTTAATGAGCTTCTAATCCTTAGGTTTCAGTGGCTCAAGGTTCCCAAGGAATGTCCCAGCAGACATATCAGCAGCCAGTTGTAATTCCCAATCAGTCTAACCAAGGACTACCTACGTCAGGAATGCCAGTTTACTATAGTGTCATTCCATCTGGACAGCAGAATAACTTAAGGTGAGTTTAACTCCTTTGCCAAAGACTGTGTTTAATGAAAGCAGGTATAATAAACAAAAAAAGCAAATAAAAAGCATCCCATTCAAAGCCTTGCATAGGTTTTCCCGGTTTCACAGTAATGTTGAATATGGGATTTTATTTTTGTTTTATTGATTTTCATAAGTGTTTTTCATTCTTTTCATTCTTTCCTCCCTTAAGGCAGTGGTTCAAACCCTAGTTCAGTGGTTCTCAACCTGTGGGTCCCCAGGTGTTTTGGCCTACAACTCCCAGAAATCCCAGCCAGTTTACCAATAGTAAGGATTTCTGGGAGTTGAAGGCCAAAACTTCTGGGGACCCACAGGTTGAGAACCAATACTGTAAGGCCAAATGCAGTGACATTTGGGACAGACGGAGGGCCTTCATCTGCTTCTGGGCCAAGACATGATAGAGCTGTTGTTTTTTTCTATAACAGTGGTTTCCAACCTTTTTCTGACCAGGGACCACTTTGACCAGGGACCGGTTGATGTGGTCTATTCAATGCAATTTTCTGAATCAGCAACCCAAATAACTAAACCAAATCTAAAGTTGACTAAAAACTGATTTGTACCTCTTTTGGTACTAATGTTGGAGAGTGGCCCCTGTTTAAGTGGTCCATGGTCAAGAAAAAGGTTGGGAACCAGTGTTTTCTTTTAAAATATCCCAAGCCTTGAATGCAGAATCCATGGATATGGAGGACTGACTATATTTCAGTTTCTTTCTGAATATTAAGATACTGATAGTAGTTGACTAAAAATGGAGCCCTATAAGTGCCCAACTCACATCTATACCCCTCGATGTTCAAAAGGAGCTACTTGAAACAAGGTTTCTATAGAATTGTAATGTGAAATTTACTTTTCATTTGGTTAAATCTACAATAGTTAAACTTCTTACTGCTTGATGTTGTGCTTATGAAGCCCCCCTGCGCTGCTCCCTTCCCTGAGATGTCTGTAGGGGAAATATATATTACAGAGATTATTTCTATAGTTGGTTTGCATTATGATGAATTTGTTTGATTGCTTAGGGATATAAGTAGCAAGAAAAGAGAGAGTTTTAGGTAAAGTATTGAATGTCTACTTTCTCTCAGTGGAACTGAACTGCCATTGGAGGAGAAGCTTAGTGATGCTAATATTTTGTGCTCACATTATAAAAACATAGATTTGGTACCAGGCACCAAATGCAGTTTCTTCTGCCTACAGGGGTTGTTACTTAAAAGCAGAAAAACACTGAATTTGAGGTCACCTTGGTGCAGAAGTTTACCTCATTTCTAAACACTGGAGACACACACACACACACATATATCCCTACATGTTATCTTTGTATCATTTCTTTTTGATATTTAGGGCTCCTTTGATCTTTGTGTATCTTGCTTTGAAACCTGCTTTTGTAGTTTTTTAAGTCAGCAATTTGCTGTAATGTATTGCATTAATGTCAATTTTCAAAGCCTGGTCACCTTTCCAGAAGTCAATTCATGAATAATTCAGAGAAAGATTAAGAGAAAAAAATAGCATTTAAGTCGCTATTTTTTTTGTTTTGCTTAGGGCAAGTGTTTCACTCTTGTTTTCAATGTATTAATTTTAACACTAAGGAGCATTCATTTTCTGCTGCAACATGAACATTTAAATGTATGATTACTATTAAAATGATAAATAGCTTAAATGTGACAGCTGAGGTGAGAAACTGATAAGATTAATAAGGTTAAAATAATACAATCAACCTGCAGTCTAAAGCCAGCCATGCTGCAAGTGGTGACCAAGAGGACTGTAGACCGTCAGTTCTGAATCAATTTAAAGATGTCAGAAATGAGTGGCAATTTGTCTTGATATTTTTAACTGCCATCAAATCTATTTGAACGTATGGTTATCTATTTATGAAAGACTTTCAAGTCACCTTATCATCAGTAACCCTGAGGAAACTCGGGGCTGTTGGCTACTACATTCTGATTTCCAGAGTGAATATATTCACATACTCACTCCTATTAATATGTCAATATTGAGGTTGTTTTTAGGAAGTATTATTATTTATTTATTTATTTACTGCGCTTATATACCGCAATTCTCAGCCCAAGGGAAGTAGGAATAGCCATGAATTTAGATTGAATGCACTTCTGTTTCTTCCCTTCCCTACCCCACCCATATCATCTTCTGCAGCTCTTCAGTAGCATATCTACAGCATCCAGGATCAGAACAGATACAGTTTCCCAGAACAACATCACCCTGCAACTCCCAACAGCTCCAGGGACAACAATGTGCAAGTATGAAAAAAATATATTGACAAGATGTTGTGCTTTATTTGGATACTTTTCAAAAGCATTGATTGCATACTAGTTGGAATCACTAAGTCATTAAATGGTTCTCTTTATTGCAGAGGTTCTCAACCTGTGGGTCCCCAGAAGTTTTGACCTTCAGCCCCCGGAAATCCAAACAGCTGGTAAACTGGCTGGGATTTCTGGGAGTTGTAGGCCAAAACACCTGGGACCCACAGGTTGAGAACCACTGCTTTATTGGCTTTAGACACAGCACACATAGAGTTGGAACCTAATATGGAAGCACATGAAAATAAAACGTCCTATCCTTTCCTATTTCCAGCATCCTGCCCTCTTGGGGCACTTACAGAGCCTCTTGAGCAATGTTGAATAGAGCACAAGGGTTTTTTTTATTATTGTTATGGTTTTATTTGATATGTTAATGCTTTTAAATGTTTTAATGTTTTTATGATGTAGTTGGCATCGAATTGTTGCCTTGTGAAACGCCTCGAGTCACCTGCGGGCTGAGAGGGGTGGTATACAAATGTAGGAAATAAATAATAATAATATTTGTTAACTACTTCTCCCTGGTATGGCCTGTATCACATGTCACTTTACACAGGAAGGTCTGTATCCTGAGAGTTTGGATGAAGAATGAGACAGGAAACATTCCTGTTGTGAACTGGCAAAGCAGGGCCCTTGTCTTGGAACAGAGCACCATAATTTTATAGATCTGAGCCAGTAAGCCATGAAACCATAGAATCATAGAGTGGAGGAGACGCCGAGGACATCTAGTCCAACCCACTGCCATGCGGAAACACCAAATCAAAGCACACCCGACAGGCAACCATCCTTTACTTACTTAGGTGATGCCTTGTTGTCCAAGTATGATGGCCTTGCAAGTGTAGTTTCTTGGCAGTGGATACGTAGGTGACTGTGGAGACCTATTCTTGATCCGCAGTGAGGACATTAGTTTCCAGGTGGAAGGCAGTCCCAGTCAGGGTTGGCTTGACATGCCTTCCTCTTGGCACATTTCTCCCTTTCGTGCCTCTTTGAATTCTGCAGCACTCCTCGTCACAACTAACCTCCAGTTAAGAGAACTCAAGGGCCAGGGCTTCCCAGTTTTCGGTGCCTATGCTACAGTTTTTAAGGTTAGCTTTAAGCTCATCTTTTAATCTCTTTTCCTGTCTACCAACATTACATTTCCTGTTCTTGAGTTGGGAGTATAATAACTTCTTTGGGAGATGGTGATCGGGCATTCGGACAATGTGGCCAGTCCAGCAGAGTTGATCGCGTAGGAGTATCACTTCAGTGCTGGTGGTCTTTGCTTCTTCCAGCACACTGGCATTTGTCCACCTGTCTTCCCAAGAGATTTGCAGGATTTTTCAGAGGCAACGCTGATGGAATCGTTCCAGGAGTTGAGTGTGATGTCTGCAGACAGTCCACATTTTGCAGGCATATAGCAGGGTTGGGAGGATAATAGCTTTATAAACAAGCACCTTGGTATCCCATCCAGCCTCTGCTTAAAAACCTCCAGAGAAGGAGACTGCACCATGCTCTGAGGCAGCATAGTCCACTGTTGAACAGCTTTTACTGCCAGAAAGTTATTCCTAATATTTAGGTGGAACCGCTTTTCTTGGAGTTTGAATCCAATGTGTCCTAGTCCCTAGAGCAGCAGAAAACAAGCTTGCTCCCGCCTCAGTGTGACATCCTTTCAAATGTTTAAACATGGCTATTATGTCTAAACCAGGAACTTGCCCTGTCTTTGGCATTACCCTGAATGTGCATTTTTGTCCTGTAATTTTTGCTGTAATGAGAAATGGTGTCTGGTGGGTTTAAGTATCAGTATCAGGATAAAGAGGGCCGTTGTTATCCATGAGCTCTGATTTATCAATATCTTTAAACTTCATCCTATGTGCTACTATTGGGGGATCTGTTATGAACATGATTGCATGGTGTAAAGCACAAAACAGTACAGCTGCGTGGTGCCATTTCATTTCAGCTGATTTCTCCTATACACTGAGTGAGCTGCATAGTGGTTAATCCAATCCTTAAGGGGCTATCCTTGAGGAAGTGGACAATGTAATCAGCATTCTGTCTTAATCTTGTTTCACAGCTGTAGCGCCACCACCAGGTGGAGGGATGGTTATGATGCAGCTCAATATACCCAATAATCCTCAGCCTCGACCCCATTCCCCTCCACAGTGGAAACAGAATAAATATTATTGTGACCATCAAAGAGGGCAAAAGACAACAGATTTTGGCACTTTGGATAGCTGTACACAGGTATAACATCTCTTTCCAGCTCTGACTACTTTTCATTTATTTTTTTAAAGGGGGAGTGTTTGATTCCTAATTTTTCAAATGTTGGTGCACATGTTGAATATTATATAAAAGAGTTGCAATAGACAATGGTGAGGTTTTGAGTTTACAGGCGGTCTCGGAGCAAGTGATCCAATTATCTTAGCTAGCCATTTTCTCCATCTGAGTCCGCCAGTGACCTTGACCAGCTTGAGTAATGCTCGCTGTGTTCAATTCACTTGCAAATCTTGCAACTCACTAAAATGGGGAGATAACACCGCCCCCCCCCCTCAAACAAATGTACTGATTCAAGAGAATTGTTTAATTATATCCAGCACCCCGATGTTGTTGTCAAAATACTCACTTTTATTCCTCAGGCATGACAGTTCTCCTATTATCCCCCTGCTTTTTATAGCACTTACATTCCATGCTTAAAAGTAAGAGCGCCATTTTTGAGAACTGGTGGTGTATACATATGGAAATATTTATAGATGAGTTTCTTAAATGAGAATATGAGGGGAAATTACTCTGAAATAGGAATAAGGTTGAGTAAAAAATATAAAATTTATGCAACTATAGCAACTGCAAAACTGCAAAACTTGATTAAGTGAAATGAAAACCAAATATTTTTTAAGAATCTGTTTAGCACTAGCCCAAAGAATGTTCTTCGGGTGCTGATAGCAAGCTTTCTAGTAAGGTCAGTACCCAAGTTACAAACATAAGTTTTGTAAGTTTGTTCTTAAGTTGAAATTGTTTGTAAGGTGGAACAGGTACATTTTAAGTGTAACTCCAGCCACATATATGTAAGCTTTAGATAGCATATGGAAGGGTTAACACTCTGTGGAGTTTGTTTTGCCTGTGCCGCTGTTCAGAAGATTTCACCTCACTTTTCTGTCCCTGTGAAAATTGGATTTTGAAAAAATGGCTTGTTATGAAAACAAAGATTGATGAGAAAGTTACACTGGAGACCCTTCATAGAGGTAGATTTCTCTTACTCTCCGTTGTCTCATCCCAGTTCTTAACTCTAAGTTGTTTGTAAGTTGGATGTTTGTAATTCGGAGACTGCCTGTATACTTTTGTTTCAGTGCCTTCCGCTATCTCCGAGGTAAGTTTTTTTAAAGGAAAAGATCATCTTGTCCTTCCATCTAGAAAAGAGGAAAGGCAGGGTCTTTACAACAAGAGATCAAAGTTTGAGGATGACTATCCTGTATTTCATGTGAAAAAATGAAGGAAAAGCATTCTCTTCCTAGATGATGGTTGCTGGTTATGTAAATTATGATAGCTTTGCGTCAGAAATAGAATGATTTCTCTGTCGAAATTATTAATCATGGGAACTAAGGGTGCATTACACTGTAGAATTAATGCACTTTCATACCACTTTAGCAGCCATGCCTCAATGCTATGAACTGACAGGAGTTTTACCAGATAAGACTAAAAACCTTGTAAACTACAGTTCCCATGATCTATGACATTCAGCCATGGCAGTTAGAGTGGTGTCAGACTGCATGAATTCTACAGTGTAGAATTCAGACAACACAGATTAATAGATTACTTGCACTCTGTGAAGCTGATTTAAACAAGGCCTGCAAATCAAGGACTTATTTTGCCCTGTTTTGAAAACTCATATATAGTCTTTCTCCTTCCTTCCTTCCACAGTTACAGCACAGTCCACAAATAGGTAGCCCTGCCACCTCTCCAGCTCAGTCTCCAGCACCAGCTCAGCTGTCAAACATGAAGAATATCCGTCCCACATTAACGCCGCTCCCTCTGGTGCCCTCATTCTCTAGACCTTTTATCCCTGGACAAGGTAGAACTCTCATTAACTGAAAAATGTAGCAATGTTTACATTGCCTGGCTCCCCCCCCCCCCCCCCAGTTTATAAATATGTTTTAATGTCTTCCTCAAAGGAATCAACCCTTGCCTTTGATATTCTTATTTGGCTTCCCTTGAAGTTGAAATAGGCTACATCCTAATTAATTGCTAGCACTGAAGGGGTTTGATGAATTTTGAATGCTTGCATAGAAATCCTTAATTGCATTATCACATGGTTCACGTTAAAATAAGAATATGAAACCTTCTTTGGCTTTCTTTTGGCTGATAAAATGTAGTCAGAAGTAGCCTGCCTTGCCCCTTTGTATACTTTTTTTTAAAAGACAGGTTACAGTTAATATAGAATCATAGAATCAAAGAATCAAAGAGTTGGAAGAGACCTCATGGGCCATCCAGTCCAACCCCCTGCCAAGAAGCAGGAATATTGCATTCAAATCACCCCTGACAAATGGCCATCCAGCCTCTGCTTAAAAGCTTCCAAAGAAGGAGCCTCCACCACACTCCGGGGCAGAGAGTTCCACTGCTGAACGGCTCTCACAGGAAGTTCTTCCTCATGTTCAGATGGAATCTCCTTTCTTGTAGTTTGAAGCCATTGTTCTGCTTCCTAGTCTCCAGGGAAGCAGAAAACAAGCTTGCTCCCTCCTCCCTATGACTTCCTCGCACGTATTTATATATGGCTATCATGTCTTCTCTCAGCCTTCTCTTCTTCAGACTAAACATGCCCAGCTCTTTAAGCAGCTCCTTATAAGGCTTGTTCTCCAGACCCTTGATCATTTTAGTCGCCCTCCTCTGGACACATTCCAGCTTGTCAATATCTCTCTTGAATTGTGGTGCCCAGAATTGGACACAGTATTCCAGATGTGGTCTAACCAAAGCAGAATAGAGGGGTAGCATTACTTCCTTAGATCTAGACACTATGCTCCTATTGATGCAGGCCAAAATCCCATTGGCTTTTTTTGCTGCCACATCACAGATTATTGCTGCTCAGATTATTGCAGCTAGATTTATGGAAGTTCTGAGAACTACCATCGAAATGCACATAACATTTCAAGAAAACACATTGGAATAAAGAAGGAAATCTAGAACTTCACAGAGCTACAGAAAATGTTGGTGCTTTCCTGCAGTTGACTGAAACTCCTCCTAGTGGATGGCTCATGCAGTCTCGTCCTGTTTTTATAATGTAATAATAGTAATAATAATAATAATAATAATAATAATACACTTCATTTATATTTCGCTTTATCTCCCAAGAGCGGATTACAGTTTACATATATAAGGCAAACATTCAATGCCTTTTTACACAGTAACATAGACATACAATACACAGACAGAGGTAAAGGCCCTTTGCCATCTCCAGCGTCTGGAGGCAGTGTTCAACTCTGGCCATGGGGAGGTGCTCTCATTTCATTTTTCCTTGACAAGGAGCCTGTTGTCCATAGACTTTCTCCGATCGTTGCTGGCATGTCTGCATGGGGCACCTTTTACCTCCCCGCTGAAGCGGTACCTATTGATTTACTTGCATTACATGCTTTCAAATTGCTAGGTAGGCAGTAGGTAGGCAGAGCTCACCCCGACTCGTGGCTTCAAACTGCTAACTCTGGTCAGCAGATTTCCTGCAGTTAGCAATTTTAACTATTGTGATTCTGCAGCCCAATATACTATATTAGGTCAATATAATGTAACCTAATATTGAGACTAGGAGACCAAGGTTATATTTGAAGGAAAATAGGAGATAACTAGAAGTTTCAGCATCTCGGTGCTTAATATGATGTGGTAGATTTTCTTTTCAATGCTATAATCATATTTATTTTGCACATCCAGTCCTTGGAGTTCAGGGCAGTTTATAGGAATATATTCCATCTGTCATATTTATTACTTCCCAAACATAACTTGAATATGTTCAGTGCATATTTATTATCTCTCCTTCAACCCTTTTTCACTTAATCAGCATAAGTACTATTAGGAAAAGACTAGGGGGAACTGTTGAAAAGCACACTGAAAACAGAAGGCACCTTTTTATGTGCTGTCTCCACTTCTTCCCTTTTGGGAAGCGAACATAACAGGGATCATCTCTCCAAAATAAACAGGGATCACCTCTCCCCCTTGTGAATCAAAAACTAGCAGGTGACTTTATTTACTTTCATTGATGTTAATGTAACTATCTTTCCAATAAGATTATGTTCTATGTTTTGTAGTCCTAGTTTATTTGTTGTAAAAGGGAACATTCCCACTTTCATATTTTCAGTATTAGTAGAATAAAAAAGGGCCCCCTGGTGGCCCTGTTTAGCTGTGGAACTTGCTGACCAAATGGTCAGCAATTCAAATCTGGGAAGCGGGGTGAGCTCCTGCTGTTAGCCCCACCTTCTGCCAACCTAGCAGTTCAAAAACATGCAAATGTGAGTAGATCAGTAGGTACCGCTTCTGCAGGAAGGTAACGGCACTCCATGCAGTCATCCTGGTTACATGACCTAAGAGGTGTCTACGGATAATGCTGGCTCTTTGGCTTAGAAATGGAGATGAGCACCACTCCTATGAGTTGGACACGACTAGACTTAATGTCAGGGGAAACCTTTACCTTTAGAATGAAAAAGTGTTTCTGGTGGTATACAGTGCTAGCATTGATATTTTGTACCATGTGAGCATGTTTAGATTTGGACAAAATAAATCTGTTAAAAGCCAAAACTCTGTGTAGTTTTAGCATTTTTATATCACAAAATTTTGCTTGTTTGTATTACTGATGCTATTATATTATGTTCTTCCTTCTCAAATAAAATTATTTTAATAAATAAAGAAAAGATTGCCTGGTTTGGGAGATATATTGTGAAGTTATGCTATGGCAGAACAACAAGTGTGTCTTCAGTGGTTTTGTAGTGATTGGCGGAAAACAGGATGGCTGAGAAGTGTTTGAGTATCAGACTGCTACCAAACATGCAACAACAATGGCTTCTCCCAGGATCACCATAAGTTGGACTGATGCTTATATATGTCACAAGTGGGATGTCAACTCTTTAAAATGAAATTAGGTAGTTAAAATTAAGCTTCTTTTTGTATTTTCAGGAGATGCCAGATACCCCTTATTGGGCCAGCCATTGCAGTACAATCCTTCCTCTCTGCTACATGGACACATAGCAGGTCCACAGGTAGGGAAGGTCTCCTCTTAAAACTAGCCTCACAACTTTGATATAATTTACTTGCAGATTAAATGAATTATTTGATGAATAGGGAACTGAATCGCTTGCATTACAAAATACTATGTCTTCTTTCTTAGTAGAGGAATAATTTGCTATGTTTCTTAAAGTATTCTTAAAAGAACAGTATATGTATAGTACATGTATAGTATTCAAATATGTATAGTACATGTATAGTATTCAAATGTGCATGGTTTGTGTTTGTGGAGGTTAAGATTATTTTCGATCCAATTGAAAAAAGAGATGGCATTATATACCATTTAGACATTACAATTACGGAGTGCCATTTAGATAAGCCATTAAGATCTGCCATTAAGACATTAGCTGCAAGCACTACAATAAAATGTATAAATATATATAATTAAGATTATGAGATCAGATTTGTTTCTGGAACTTGAAAACTGCATAGATCAGCTCAAAGATACGGGTGTGTATTTGCCCCATTGTGGTGCTTTGATGTCAGAAGTATTCAGTGAGCATTGTAATGCAGTGAATACCTTATTTGGAATGTGATATGCTACCATTGTTTCTTCTGAGTGAATTTATTGGCAAAACAACACAGACATGCACCGCTTAATTCATTCAAGTAATATGATGCCAGTGCTCTTGTCAAACAGTTCAGGAAGTGAAAGCAGTGATGTATTGTTTTACATTTGTTAATTGAAATGGACAGTTTCACACCCTCCATCTCTTGTGGTTGAAGAAAGAGGATTTCTGTCTCTTAAATGTGCATGCATATGTAATGTTGTGTGAACATTTTCTCCATAGTGTCAGCCTGGAAGCAGACATGGAAACAGAGGAAGAAAACCCGCGAAGAAGGCTGTCTCTGCAGACCTTGGTGCAGGAGAACCAGGTACGTGACTCACTGTGTGGCATTCTTTTACAATTCAGATGAACTGCTGTCATGCTGTCTCTGAAAGCGCAGTCTCTCTCTCTCTCTCTCTCTCTCTCTCTCTCTATATATATATATATATATATATAAAACGATCAACAGATCAGATAAAGCACGTAGAACTGAACAAATAATATCAATAACAAGATTATATAAAAATAAATATTAAATACAGATACAAATTCCCTGAAGTTTATATCATTTTTGCCAACAAGCAAGCGCTGCAGCACAAAAGCCAGCCACTTTAACTGTTACCATTAAATTATGATCTGTCAGCAAATAGTGTACATAAAACTCATCAGGTCTTCCAGGAATGCTTTGTATAATTGGGTGGATAAAAGTTTTTTGGAAGCCACTGTAGAAGGAACAATATGACAATACATGACTTACGTCTCCACTAAGCCAACACCACAAGGACATAACTGTGCATCATAAGGGACATATCCCTCCTTTAATAAGGTAGAAGGTAATACATTAAATTTTGCTAGGGTGAATGTTTTTCTGTATTTTGGAAGGGTTAAAATATTAAAATGACTTGCTAACATAAAAGACTGGCCATTAAGGATATACAGTAGCTGCTCTTACATGGTACTTCTCCAAAAGCTGGGTGCAAAGTAATTTGGAAGTGTCCCATATAAATTGACTGGCAGCATATCTGTTTCAGTAGAGAGGTACTCTTTGTAGATGGATATTGGAAGCTCTGCGTGCTTTCTTCCATTATGAAGTCATTTGGCTTCTGTTAAAAACCCTTTTCTTACAAGTTATGAATAATTCAGTTATTTTTTTAACACTAGAAGTTTAGGAAATTGACTTTTTTTTAGTTCATCACTGTTTTTAACACTAATAGCCACTTAAATGTATTGCCTAGTATCCTTAGCTTCAGGCCATGGTAGAAAGCTTTAATAGACCATTATCTTTCTAACTGTTAAAACTGCAGAAACCCTGTTCTTCATGGCTGTTTGTTTGTTTATTATTTACTTCATTTATGTACTGTTTTTCTCACCCCTGAGGGGATTCAGAACGGTTTCCAACATAATAATGGCAAAATTATATGTCTTACATACATGTGAAAACCAAAACTTAATAACTAGACAATAAAATATAACCATAAATTAAAAACCGTAACCATTTTAGAATATAAACCATAAAATAACATTTAGACATAAAATTAAAACATTTTATGTTTGCTGAAGCTCTTAATTTAATGCCTTTTTAAAGTAGCAGTGTGTGATTATTGGTGCTGGTTTAGCCTTCCAAATTGTGGGTAGGATTGGAAAATGGAAAGTTAAGGAACAGAGCCAATTATTTATTACCAAGCATGCAGATGGATCTCTCAAGTAAAATAACCTGCATTCAATACACTTTGTGCAACAAACTATACTTAATTCTACATTTTTTCCCTTCAGTCGTAGGAAAAGTCTTAGAAATTACTGAACTGCCAGAAGGAATAACTCGTGCAGAGGCTGAAAAATTATTTGTGGAACTTCTTAAAGTTGGTGCCAAGATTCGGTGGCTACGAGACCCTCAGTCCCTACAGGTCCAGCAGCAGCATCACCATCATTATTGTGGTAGCGGAGACAGCAATGTGAATGCGGAATCTTCCAAACTTAGTGACTTGGCCTCAACCTACACGGTTCTAGCTACCTTTCCAACCATGTCTGCAGCCCAAAACGCATTGAAGAAACAAAGTAATTCACTGAACAAGTTTAGGCTGAGAACAAGCAAGAAGCACTACGACTTTCACATTCTGGAAAGAGCTAGTTCTCAGTAACAGCGATGCCATTGAACATTCAGCCTTTTTGACCTTCCATGTCCTTATCTCCTCTACTTGATTGGCTTGATGTTTATGGGTTTTTGTTGTCTTCATAAAGACTCCTGTGACATCATACAACAGCAAAGCCTTTGAAGAAATAAACCCAGTGATCCTGGCAGAAGATGTGGAAAAGGAAAAACAAACAAACAACCACAACCAGTTAAATCATCAACAGCTCAAAAAACAAATACACTGCTGTGATATAAAAACGGACAGGTGGCACTCTCTGAAGAATGCTGTTAAAAATGCCCCTTTTCTAGTCGTTTCATTTTATATTTCTGAATACTTGTATCAGATCCAAAGCTCTGTTGTACAGCAAACCTTTGTTCATAAGGAATATTCATATTCTTAACCTGTTTTTGTAATCCCTTTGCACACAACCAGCACACTTCTATCGGTTTAAGGGCAGGGATCTGGGGTTGAAAGGGAAAGAGAGACGAGCTCCGAGGGAATTACACTGTAATACCAATAGGCAACGGCAATGAAGGTAGCATATTTCTCTTCCCTTCTGTCATCCTCCAGAAGTAATGGAGCTCGACAATAGCTACTGAAGACCTTCTCCAGTCCTTCCCTTTTTAGATTTACTTAGGAGATGTGAACAATAACTGCCAATAAATCCTACTTTCAAGGGGGGAAAATGAACACTGAAGATAATTTTAACTGGAGCCCATTTCAATAAACAGTGAGGAAATTAAATGTGACTCCCTAAACGGCAAGAAGTTTGCACTTTAATTGTGTTCCCATCAATATGTTTCTTTCTTTCCTTTCTTTTTTTTTTTACTGTAAGAGTAATTGCATTTGATAAGTGCTGGAAACTTCTTAAGTGGTTTAAATATATTTTTTTCATCATTTGTAGAGGATCACTGGACATCAAATGATTCATTGCACATATAAAGGAGACACCTTCTTCAATTTCTGTATAATTTGCAAGGCTGTACAATGTGTGCTGATGCAAGCCTTTCTTCAGTTTGAAAAAAATAAATGTTTACAAGTATAGATTTCCTCGTAAACTCTTTTAAAATGAGAGAAATTGCTTTTCAAAAAAGTGGATATAGCTGTTGAAAAACTCATGACAATGATAAACCGTGAAAGTTTGGTGACTGACTATAGTTGAACATTGATTAATATACAGCGTGAACCCCATATCTGTGGGGGAATACCTTCCTGGACTATGTGTCGATATGTAAAACCGCAGGTAAAAGCAAACCCTATTGAAGTAAAAGACTTCCATCCCAAAAATACCAGAGAGTTGCACTGGAGGATCTAGAAAATTCTTAAAGAGGGCATATTTTGATAACAATGGATAAATGAAACTGCAGATTTGGGGTTCATACTGTTTCTATTATGGGGCTGCAGTGATGCAGCGTGTTAAACCACTGAGCTGCTGAACTTGCTGACCGAAAGGTTGACGGTTTGAATCCGCGGGACGGGGTGAGCTCCTGCTGTTAGCTCCTGCTAGCCTAGCAGTTCGAAAACATGAAAATGTGAGTAAATCAATAGATACCACCCCGGCGGGAAGGTAACAGCACTCCATGCAGTCATGCTGACCACATGATCTAGGAAGCGTCTATGGACAATGCCGGCTCTTCAGCAAAAAATGGAGATGAGCACCACCCTTAAAGTTGGATGCAACTAGACTTAATGCCAAGGGGAAACTTTTACCTTTACTTATTGTTTCTAAGAGATTGTGGTGGGTCTCACATAAATCAGGTATGATATACACTAGAGTCACCACTGTCACTTTTGCCTTCCAATAAAGTTCTTCTTGAGTCTTAATTGGCTCTGTAACATGCAATGCAAACCTTGAATGCCTGTTTTATATGTTCAGATGATCAGTTGACTGCAGAATTTCAGTGGCATAGCAATGGTGGCATGTAGCCCCCAGCAACTAAATCTTAAGAGGTTGTTCCAGTCATTGATAATGGTACTGCTGTGTTATACTTGTGTAACAAACATATTGATTTGTTTTACTATTTACAACTTCAAAAGTGAAATACTAGTATTAAAGTCTATGCACGTTTGCTCATATGTAAATCTATCGATAAGTGGGTTAAGGATTGCAGTTTTAAGGTCAAAGCTTTTGTGGGAATTAAGGTCCCTTCCTCAAGAGTCCTCTGCACTATACACTGCTTCCTTCTACTGAAATTATAGTGGCACTGAGTGAAAGACAAGAATGGCATTGAGTGAAAGGGTGGACAAAGGAAAAAATAGAGGAAAGCTGTGTCAACTTTACTACAGAAAAAGTAGGGCAGAAAAACATACCTGAGGGAATCTGAGAATCTGGGTCAAATAGGCAGATAGGAAGTTGTATGAGGAGCGTGGACAATTTTCTACAACTGAAACTGTATGGTGTAATATGCATCAGACCATAATTCCTGCTCCGTCATTAGGTGACCTTGAGGGAAGTCACACTCTCTCAGCCTCAAGAAGATAGGCGCAAATGTCCTCTGAACAACTCTGGCCAAGAAAATCCCATGATAGGGTGGCTCTAAATTGCAAATGACTTGAAGGCACACAAGTACTTTTGATATTGTGCTTTTTAATCAGCTGGCAGGGTTGATGCAATTTTGTCACATTTTGTGTTGGTTTGAGGCAATCAAGGGAATTTTTAAAAATAAAAATGGGGTCCAGGAACATTGAGGCATATCCTGAGGAATTTGGAGAGCACAGCATGTAATACAGAAGGCTTGTGGCCTGCCCTCTCTGCACGCTAGACCTAGGCCTCGCTGGCACACTGAGAACAAACAACTGGTTCTAAATGGTATCCAAACGAGTTCTTTGAGAATAGGAAATACATATAAGTTGACAGAAATAGGTAACTGCTTCTGTGTATACAGACTGGAAAATAGTTAATGTAACCAGAGAGCAGATGTTTAGAATAAACAGTCACAATCATTTAGGGTGGTTAATGAAAAAAGGGAAAGCCCCAAAAGAATATCTACAAAGTAGCTTAATGGTGTGAAAAGGAAATGTTGACAAGCTGAAATGTGTCCAGAGGAGGAGGACTAAAATTATCAAAGGTCCGAAGACCATGAATCCCTACGAGGAGTGTCTTAAAGAGCTGGGTATGGTTAGCCTGTAGAAAAGAAGGTTGAGAGGAGACATGATGGACATGTATAAATATGTGAGGGGAAATCATAGGGAGGAGCGAGCAAGTTGTTTTCTGCTGCCCTGGACATTAGGACGCAATGGAGTAATGGCTTCAAACTACAGGAAAGGAGATTATACTTGAACATGTGGACGAACTTCCTAACTGTGAGAGCTGTTCAGCAGTGAATCTCTTTGCCCCTGAGTGTGGTGGAGGCTCTTTCTTTGGAGGGCTTTTAAGAGGAAACTGGATGGCTATCTGTCAAGGGTGCTTTGCGTGCAATTTTGCTTCTTGGCAGGGGGCTGGACTGGACAGCCCATGAGGTCTCTTCCAACTCTATTCTATAATTCTGGGCACCACAGTTCAAAAGAGATATTAACAAAATGGAAGGTGTCCAGAGGAGAGCGACTAAAATGATCAAAGGTGAATCCCTATGAGGATTGTCTTAAAGAGCTGGGTATGGTTAGCCTGCAGAAGAGAAGGTTGAGAGAAGACATGTTTAAATATCGGAAAGGATCTCATAAGGGGCAGGCTTGTTTTCTGCTGCCCTGGAGACTAGGATGCAGAACAATGGCTTCAAACTACAGGAAAGGAGATTCCACCTGAACATGAGGAAGAACTTCCTGACTGAGAGCTGTTCAGTAGTGGGACACTCTGCCCCAAAGTGTGGTGAAGGCTTCTTCTTTGGACACTTAAACAGAGTCTGGATGGCCATCTGTCAGGAATACTTTGTGCTTTTCCTGCATAGCAGGGGGTTGGACTAGATGGCCCATGCGGTCACTTCCAACTCTATGATTCTATGGTCAAACATATTAGGAGCTTGAAAATATCCCCTCACAAAAAAAACCCCTTGGTTTTGTCATCTTGTATAACTTTCTTTTTTAAAAAATGCGTGCTATTCAGTCGGTTGAAGACGTAGCGGAGCGCTAGTGGTCTCATTTGAGAGGTAGGAGTATAAAGTTTTGTCCTGACACAGTTCAGTCGCCATCAGGCGTTGGAAGAGTGAGGAGCGTGCTTTTGCCGTTGAGGCCTACTTTTCGAGCGGATTTGGAGTGGCCAGCCTGTTCTCCAGATTTGGCCCCTTGTGATTTTTTTCTATGTTTTTTTTTTTTTTTTTTTGAAATCTCATGTTTATGTGAATCATCAAAGGACCCTACAAGATTTGAAGACCAACATCCAGGAAGAAATGGCCAACATAACGTCTGCTATGCTGCCAAGAGTCATGACAAACACCAGAAATCGGTTTACTCAAGTGTATGGAGAATGGGGGACGTCACCTACCTAATTTGATCTTCAAAACTATGTAAAACAACAACTTTAGGTATGCACCTACATTATATATATATATATTCTAATTCATACAATGGGTTTTATTAAGTTTTGAAAAAAGGAAGTTATGCTGCTGCACCCTGTATAATGGGGCCTGAATATCCATTGATTGCGGTATCCAGCTACAAAACATGACATTAATTTCACCAGGAATTTTGGGGCAGAACTTCTTTTATAGATGCAGCGGGGTCACAAGTCCAAAATTGGGGTTCACAAAACGTATTTTTTTAAATGCTGGTTTGATAGGAATTTATTTATTTATTTACTTTATTTATATACCGCTTTTCTCAGCCCTCAGGCGACACAAATTTGGCAATCTAAATCCAAAACAGGGGATTCCATCAGGTCGTTTACTTTTGCATTTTTATTTTGCACGATGTCCCTATAGATGTCGGGGAGTAAGAAGGGGATTTATTCTGGCTCAATATCTTGGCTGCAAGTGTGAGGTTGTGGGAGTGGCCTGTAGCTCTGTTTAATGAGTACTTACACCAGACAGTGTTCAACTCGACTGAGAAGTAGGTAAGATTCCAGGTGCTTCCATCCAGGTAAACCTTGTAATACGTTATACAACAGAAGGTGAAAAATGATAAATTCCCAGGAGTTGAGCAGCCATGTTTCCTTCAGAACAACAAGTATAGCACTGAGGGGGGGGGGGGGGGGTTGCGTTACATCTAGAGGTACAGAAAGCTAAGAGGGCCAAACTATAAAGCAAACACAGTATCACAGATGCATGCTGGGGCATGGCAGGAGTGCAGTGGTTCTCTCAACCTGTGCGTCCCCAGGTGTTTTGGCCCACAACTCCCAGAAATCCCAGTTTACCAGCTGTTAGGATTTCTGGGAGTTGAAGGCCAAAACATCTGGGGACCCACAGGTTGAGAACCACTGGATTAAAGTCTTTGCTGATTCACTGACAGCAAATGCAAAACTCCGTCCAAAAACACTAAAATAAATGAAATACTACTACAAGATTGCGGGGAAAGGGTCTTCATTGCCACAGAGAAGTGGAAGGGGAACCTGAGAGGCTTAACGAGATGCGATAAATGACAGCTCCCTTTTCTCCGCCCACCATTTTCTTCCCGTCACTTCCGGCGAATCTGTCACTACTAAACACCAGATGAATCACTGGCGGAGGAAAGAGAAAGAGAGGCACCGAATCATATCTCTACTACTTCCTGTCTCTCACTTTCCTGCAATGCGCATGCGCCGCCTCAGGGAGAACGACGCAAAGAAGATCCCACTGGGCGGAGTCGAAATAGCGAAGGTTGAGTCAGCGGGGCTGACGTATGTGTAACGCGCATGCGCACCGTGGAAGCGAACAGCCAGTCGTAGAGGGCCGTGTTTGTGACGTGCGTGCGCGCCGAGGGGAGCGGGCGTCGGCGGCGGAGGGAGCCCGGGCGCGCATGCGTAGAGGCCCCCAGGTCCTCTCCTGCAACCGACGCCGCCATTATGCTGTGGTTTCCCGGGACCATCCCGGCCGCCATTGCCGCCGCCAAGCAGCGGAGCGCGGTGTTCGTGGTGTTCGTGGAAGGTACGGGCAGCCCCTGGTTTCTTCCCCGACGAGGGTTTCCCTACCTTCGGGCCGCCTCGCCTTCCCTCTCCCCTCTTGTCCTCCGAGGCGCCTGCCCACGAGAGGAAGGCCGCAGCCCTACCCAGGGAGCGCCTTGGCCTGGTTTGCCTCGTCATGGGATTTGTAGTTTGGGGAGGCACCAGCAGCTCCTGGCAAAGAAGACGAAGGGCCACGAATACATAGAGTTAAAGTTGTGTTGAACTGCGTTAATTCTACACTGTAGGTGGGGGCTTCTGCAGGGCTTTGTTTAGGTTTAGATTCAAGTACCCGGGGGGTTGGGAGGTATCCAAAGTTGAGGGATTGGATTGCTGAACAAAGTCTTCAGGTCATTTCCACCTGAGGCTGACACGGGCCCTTCTTGGCAGGATTTGCCCATGCCTTCCTCTGAGGCTGAGAGAGTGTGACTTGGCCAGGGTCACCCAGAGGGTTTCATGGCCAAGCTGGGACTTAGATCCTGGGATGTGTCTACGTATATCAAATTTATAAACAGAGGGCCAGGTCACAGTCCCTCAAACTGTTGGAGGGCTGGATTATAATTTGAAAAAAAACCCATGAATGAATTTTTATGCACACTGCATATATTCTATTTGTAGTGCAAAAACCACTTTAAAATAATACAATAATTAAAATGATGAACCATTTTAACAAATATACATTTATTAGTATTTCAATGGGAAGTGTGGGCCTGCTTTTGGCTAATGAGATAGGGTTGTTGTTGTTGTGTGCTTTCAAGTTGTTACAGACTTAGGTTGACCCTAAGCGATAGTTTGAGGACCCCTGATGTATACTGTGGATATATAGTTCAGTATAACACCAGTTTCACTGCCACGATTCAGTGCTATGGTAAACATAGTAATTGTATTCTTCCACAGTGTTTATCCTTCTCTACCAACAGAGTGCTGTTGCCTCACCAAACTACATTCCCCAGCATTGAGTCATGATGGTTAAAGTGGTTCAGACTACATAAATTGTCCAAGCCCCCTTTCACACAGCTGAAAAAAATCCACATTATCTGCTTTGAACTGGAATATATGGCAGTGTGGACTCAGATAACCCAGTTGAAATCAGATATTGTGGAATTTTCTGCCTTAATAGGTAAAGGTTTCCCCTTGACATTAAATCTAGTCATGTCTGACTCTGAGGGGTGGTGTTTATCTCAATTTGTAAGCCAAAGAGCCGGCGTTGTCCATAGATGCCTCCAAGGTTGCGTGGCTGGCATGACTGCATGGAGTACCTTGATATTATGGGTTATTTCTTGTCACTCCCAGAAAACAACCAATCAGAGCATCGGGACATATACTATACATTGTTCTGTTCAGTGATTGCAAAGTGGAAATAGGCTGACATCATAGTAAAATAGCCTTCAGTTGCCTAATAATAGTAACAATAACATTTATTTGTACCCCAGTTTTCTCTCAGGACTAAATGCCTTGCTAAGGCAGATGTCTCCATTTGCTTCCTTCCATCATGGCTTTCTCCCTTCACACTACAGTTTACCCATAAGCCTTAGGCTGTGTGTGTTATTCTTACTGTAGAGCTAAGGAGCCCCTAGTGGCGCAATGGGTTAAACTCCTGTGCTGGGAGGACTGCTGACCGGCAAGTTGGCGGTTCGAATCCGAGGAGCGGGCTGAGCTCCCTTCTCAAATCTAGCTTCCCATTCAGGGGGATGAGAGAAGCCTCCCACAGGATGGTAAAGCATCAAACATCCGGATGTCTCTTTGGCAACGTCCTTGCAGACAATTCTCTCACACCAGAATCAACTTGCAGTTTCTCAAGTCGCTCTTGACACAAAAAAACCAAACAAACTGTAGACCCGATGGCTCTTCTGTCTCTTATAATTGGCTTCCATACCCACTGGTTCTTCATCTATTCAGTCAATCAACCATGGCTCATTAAAAAAGAAAGTCCCAAAAAGTAAATATTTATTTTGTTGCATTCTGAGAACTACACTGATGTATTGACATATTCTTCTATAGCCTCCCACATTTCACAGATCCTCAGGCTCTCTTTTGTACTCACTGGATTTATTTGTCATTGTATATAAGGAATGTCATTTTACTATGCCAGTATTTATAATGGAACTTGACCATCCACAGATTCTGGTATCCAGGATGGAGTCAAACTCTTCAGATACCAAAGGCCCGCTGTGTTGTTCTGTTTCGTGACCATGAAGTGGAAATAGGCGGGCATCATATTCCATAGTAAACATTGCCCTCAGCTGCCAATTATTCTCAGCACGTTAAGATCTTGGCAATGCAGCCATCTCCCTCAGCCGCTTTCTTCTCTTCTGGTTTCCTCCCTAAAATATAATTTGCCCATGCACTTTAAGTTGTGTTCCTGGTTTTCTGTGTTACTTTAACTGATGACTCGTCTGTAGCTCCTACCCATGGATGCATTTCAGCTATATAGGTACTTTGCATCTTATACTGTTTTTCCTCTGTGTGAGGGGTTTGTTTATCATGCTGAGCAGGAAGTAAATGAAGAAGCTTAAAGTTGATATTGCTGAACATTGCTCCAAGTTGAGGAGTTTTGCAGGGATGGGTTCTAAAGGGCTTAGTTTAAATTTGACCCAGGTCTGGATGTGCAACTGTTCTATACAATTAAAGGTCCCTGTTGAAAAGGCAGGTAGACCCCAAGATCCAGTGCATGTCTAAACCATGGGGAGCACGGTTGTTCAGCCAAATATCAGGTATCTTATATTACCGTGTCGTATTAAAGTAGCTTCCCCAGTGATGTTATGTAACATCTCCTCTTTTCCTCAGGTTTTATTAAGATAATTTGGCTTCTTTTATAGTGTTTGCCCTGTTATCTGGTTTAACCAATATGACCCATTTATCACTTATTGTAAGATAGCCCTAAAACCTTAGCTTGTTTGTGGTTTAGGGTGTGGTTATTGTACATAATTGTGCCCATGACTTAGAAATCACATCTTGACTATGTCCTTAAGCTATTCAAAATGCATTTACACTAGAATTAATGTAGTTTGGCACCACGTTAACTGTCTTGGCTGAATGCTGTAGAGTCCTGGTAGTTGTCTTACAAAGTCTTTAGTCTTCTCTGCCAAAAAATGTTGGTGCTTCACCAAAGTACAACTCTGATGACTTCATACCATTGAGCCATGACAGTTAAAGTGGTGTCAAGCTTCATTAATTCTGAAGATGGATACAGACACTGGATTTTTTTTCAGCACACTTTTTAAAGTAGCTGTTGTGGGTCCCCAGGTGTTTTGGCCTACAACTCCCAGAAATCCCAGCCAGTTTACTAGCTGTTAGGATTTCTGGGAGTTGAAGGCCAAAACATCTGGGGACTCCCAGATTGAGAACCACTGATCTAAACAATTGCTTAGAACAGGTGAGGAGAGTGTCTGGCTTGTTCACCTCCTCCTAGTCCATAACCTTTCTTGCTGAATGCAGGAAACTTAGTGTTCTGTTTCTCTTCTCAGCTGTCATAGGAGGAGCAGCAGGGACAAACAAGCTGTCAAAGAAGGAACAAAGTGATCTGGTCCTTCATTCTGTGGCAGCTTGTTATATTTCGATGCTAGATGGAGAGGGAGAAATGTCTCTTTATCTCTATCCTACATAGGACCCAAGTGAACCTTCAGCACAGTCAGCCCCTTATAGATGGATTTATTACAATATTCTCTCTAGGAATTGCTAGGTCCTCCAGTTCAATTCTGTGATCAGCTTCCAATATAATCCTAGGGGGCCTGGGAATGTGTTCTCTCAGTTTTTTTAAAAATTATATTTATTGAGATTTATATAATACCAATTACAAGAAACACAATAAAACCAGGAATTTTTTTGTTTGTGATTTTTCGTTTTCACAGTGGTTCTGTGCCCTTAACTCCAGTGAATGTGGAGGACTGTCTGTAGCTGGATATAGAAAGAAGTATGTGAAAAGGAAAGGCTGCAGATCATAAAGGAATTCTATTGGTCATATAATAATGTTCCAAATTTATCTTAACTGACAAGACAAAATGAAAAAATAGTTTTTGTGCACCCAGACTTCATGTGTTTCACTGTTTGGCTTTTGCTTATAGTTGTTCATTCTGGATATTTCAAAAACTTACTAGAAGAAAGAGTTTTATATAAATACTGTAAGTAATTGAAAAGATTGCAGCCATGGCTATCATTTTGTAGTTTGTGTGTGTGTGTGTGTGTGTGTGTGTGTGTCAGGAGCGACTTGAGAAACTGCAAGTCACTTCTGGTGTGAGAGAATTGGCCATCTGCAAGGACATTGTCCAGGGGACATCCCGGTGTTTGATGTTTTACCATCCTTGTGGGAGGCTTCTCTCATGACGCTGCATGGGGAGGTGGAGCTAAACCAACCCGCTCTCCCTGGATTTGAACCACTGACCTGTCGGTCAGCAGTTCTGCTGGCTCAAAGGTTTAACCCATTGCGCCACCGGGGGGCTCCATTTTGAAGTATCCTCATACCTTAAATAAAGCTCACAAAGGGTTAAAACACAATTGGGGAAACTGGCCTTCCAGGTGTTTCTTTGATTCCAAGAAAGTGTTCAGTTGCTGTTGCCAGTTATGGGGGATTGTGCGTGTTGTGATTCACTAGCCTTGAGGGTCACACATTCACCACCCCTATGCTGAAACATTGACAAAAATAGCCACTATGGAAGTGAAAATAATCAGATCTCAAAATAGAAAGTGCCCAACTTATACTACCTAAGCAGTCTTGAACAAGCTAGGAGATACTGGAAGGTTATTAAAACCATCAAGTTCTTCCATTTTTAAAAGAAAAGTACGTAACATTTTAGAAATGTTAAACTACCAAAGTTTGCTATAGTCAGTTTGCACATGATATGTTTACTACATGTCCTGTGTATTTTGTTATATGGTGAACATTCCCATGGGAAATCAACCCACTCCTTATTTTTCTCTTGTGCTCTCTCTGGGGAAATAATTCTGGAGTATGCATGTTATAGCTGGAGGTAGTTGGATGGGTTGAGCCACGATATTTTATAGTATCTGGTGTTTCAAAGAATATAAATGTATAGCCTGGGTATACCTTTTCCAGAATTACAAAATGATTCAAAATTACTCACATGGGGGACTGATAGTGACACCTTTTGCTTTTGATGGTCAGTGCAGAAAACCTTGCTTCATGTCCTCAAAATACTAAAAATATTGTGTATAAAATGACCTTCAGGGAATCTATATAAGGTGTGTATGAAATAGAAATAAATTTTGTATGTAGACTTGAGTCCCATTTCCATGACATCTTCTTCCATATATGCACATATTCCAAGATCCCCAAAAAGTTCAAAACACTGTTGGTCCTTAGCATTAACCGAATGTTTTTAATGTAATGTGTTTTTAATGAACTGTTATAAAACTGTTTATGACTGTGGTTAGCACTCAAATGAGTGCTTGTTGGGAAGCCACCCTGACCATGTGCCCCCCCCCCCCCCCCGGGGAGGTGGTGGTGGTGAGAAGGGCAGGGTACAAATGTACTAAATAAATAAACAAACCAGTAATTAACTTAAAATAATTTATCTTGTTATAGGGCAAGTTCTAGAACAAAGGAAGGCAATAGATATTATCTTCCTCCTTTCCATTTTTACATGTCATACCATGTTTCATAGAAATGTACATCCTTGGTTTATTATAGTGCTAAATATCTGACTTAAATTTTAATTGGCTGAGTGCACAAAATAATGAAAGACAAAGTTAATCTGCTGCCTTTTGAACGTATTTTCTATAATTATTCTATTAGTTGTGATCTGAAAAAGTCTTAAGAGAACAACAAATTGTTTTGTGGATAATTGTGTGATATTCTTGTGAGACATTGTTTTCCCTTCAATTACACATTGCTCTTGTTTGGCTCATCTAGAACTGCTTGCTGTGTTTAGGCATTACCTGCTATATGCCTTTCGGTTTGGATTTTTAAGTTGATGCAATACTATAGTTTGTTCTTGCCATAAGTAGATATTTCAAACAGGATTGCATTTCTAGTACAGTGTCTTTTGTGATCAATCTATATTTGTATCTGTTGATCTTTTCCACCCACAGGGGATGATGAACAGTCCAGAGAGATGGCTGCCAGCTGGGAAAAAGTGACTGAGGCGGCAACAGATGGCTTTGTGGCCATTAAAGTTGATACCCAAAGGTTTGGCAACTTCTTCTGTTTTGCTTGTCAGTCATGTTTTACTTTCTCAGACACTGTTCTCTAATGTAGGCTCATCTATTCTCAGGATGGCATGAGGAGCAATCCACCACTGATGGGTTATTCAGCCCCATGCCAACCCAACTGCAGAAGCCAATGTTCTTTTCCGTTTATTCTGTTGATGCTATCCTCTCCCTGGTCAGTTTTTTAATCTCCTGCACAACATTTGGGCATGCTTTATTACTTCCTTGCTTTCTAGATTGAGAAAAATAATAATATTGAGGTATAAAGTACATTTTAATGGAAGGGCTATGTTCTTTATACTTTTCACTCTGAAAATCTAAAGCCATGGCACTTATAAGAAGATACAGGGTTGCTTCTGTCTTCCCTGTGTGATAAATCATTTTGAGATGGAAAAGCTTAGACTTGAGAAGTCCTCGTGTGTTCTTTTTCTGAAAAAGATTCTGTAACCTGATGCAACTACTTGAAGGACCCCTTGATCCTTCATTATGTTTTGCCACCATAATTCTTTATTTCTTTGCTCTTTCGATTCACTGCCTACCCTAATTTCTCAGCATACGGGCAATTCCCAAGTTACAAACATCCGACTTATGAACAACTCATAGTTAAGAATGGGAGCGAGACAACTGGAAATGAGAGAAATCTACCCTTAGGAAGGGAAAATTTCTCCTAAAAGAGTTATCATGGGGAAATGTGTCACCACTGAAACTTTATCACAAAACTTTTTCAACAAGAAGCCACTTTTTTTCCAAATCCAGTTATATGGACAGAAAGTGAGGTGAAATCCTCTGAATGGGCCCAGACAGCAAAACAAACGCTGCTGGGCTGTTAATCCCTCCCTCTACTATCCAAAGCTTATATCTATTTAATTGGAGTAATTCTTAAAATGTACTTGTTACAACTTACAAACAAATTCAACTTAAGAACAAACCTAGAGAACCTGTCTTATTTGTAATTTAGAGACTTCATGTATTAGTTCTTGAGAGTTAATTTGAAGTATAGAAGTACTAGATAAGAAAAAGGTTAAGCAGCATATATATGTGTCTATCCATCCATTTCTTCACTTCCCTCAAGAGCTTTTGCTGGTGGGACTTGTTCTATGTGTACAAGTGATTTGACACTCAAATAAGATATATTTATTTTTCTTTCCTCCACCCTATTATAACAACAAAAACAATGATAATAATTCTTTATTTATATCCCACTTTTCTCCCATGAAGGGACCCAAAGCGGCTTCCAACATACTAATATCATAGAAACAACAATCCAAACGCATATATAAAACAAATAAAACAATGAACATAAAACATATGAAAATAAAACAGTTTTAAAACAATATATATTAATGTGGTATCTTGTCAGGTTATATTGCACTTCGCTCTAATCGATATTTTTTTTTGGCATTTCCTGACACTTCAGTATAGATTTCTTCACTGAAGCCTTGCCTAACCAAAGCTTTTTAGCTGCTTTTTGAAGGAGGAAAGGAGGGGGCTGTTTTTATCTCTGACAGCAGGGGGTAGGAAGTGATGGTCTACCCTTAAAATTATATGTTCTTCAAAGTATAAGGTTTCATAATACAACTGAATATAAACATTTTGGAGAGTAGGAAACTAAACAGGGTGGTGGAGGGAACTCTCCTTCCCATCATTCTTTGCCCCACAAAATGACTTGCCTACCTAAAGGTTCATACCATTATTCAGAAACATTTAGTTTTGATTATACATGTTCTTTTAATATAGTTGTGTAACATAGTTTTACTAAATTCTAGTACAGTATGATCCTCATATATGTGGATGATACATTCCAAGACCCCCTGTGGATACCTGAAACCATGCATGACAATGAGAGCTATGTTTTGACTATATTTGAACCAGAGACATAGCATAGAATTGCACTGAAGGACCTACAGAAGTCCACAAACATTTCAAGTTAGTGGGTGGAGGGATAGGTTTTGGAGCATGGCTAAATGAAACTGTAGATATCAAGTCCATGAATAAGCGGGTCATATGGTAGAGCACTTTAAAGACACTAGTGTTTTAGCAGTCACACATACAGTGGCAAAATGACACTGGATATTTTATGTGATGGTAGAAGATTAGAATGATTTTCTAAACATGTGTTTTCTTTTATACAGTGAAGCCTGTCTGCAGTTCTCGCAAATCTGTATCCTTTCCACTCATGAAATTAACTGAGTGCTTTCATTTTAGAATGTCCAGTATAATTTCCTTCAAAAATTAGGCATTGTAAAGTAATTTTTCCCAGTTTTCAATGGCTACTAGCTTGAGATGGCGATAAACTATTTAAACCAGCATCCATTATGCAAGTAATGAAATTTAACCTCTGTACCAAGGCAGTTTCTTTGTTGACAGCGGTTGCTCGGGATTTGAAGGGTTGGGTAATATTGGAAGCATAATGTTGGACTAGATGGAGCTAAAACCTTATCCAGAAGATTAGAACCAACATATATGATTTCCTGGTTAACAGAAAAATCTCAGGGTGAGGCAAAAAACTGTTCTTTGGCAGAACTGAAAAGGGCTGCTTCTAATTTGGAGACTATTCAATTCAGTACAAAGGATATATGAGGAAATAGTCTTTAAAATAATTCCATGTTTAGTTGAAGGAAAAGGCAAACTAATGATTATTTGATGTATTTTTAAAGCTGCCTAGATAATTCCAGTGTTTTTCTGTTGATAGCATCCATTTGCTTCATAATCTGTTTGCCCATTTATTTACATGGGCTCATTCAGATGCCCTTCTGAATTTTACTAATACGTTTGTGTGTTTTTATGCTTCAATTACTGTGTGATTTAAGTTTGATTTGGTTGTATGTTTACTATTACCACATTGTGTTTTTTCTGTTGTAAGCCACCCCGAGTCCATTAGGGGAGACGGGGCTGGATATAAACAAAGCTTATCATTACATCATCTCATCTCTTCTAATAATAATTGATTTTCTTTCCCAATGTACAAACAAGGTATATTGTCCTTTACCTTTACTACATAGATCCTGTAGTGTGTGTTCCATCCAGTTTCTTTATAGGCGACAATGGAGTCCCCTTGGAAGTCATTGCTGGCAGCATTTCTGCAGAGGAACTTATTACAAGAATTCATAAAGTTAAACAGGCAAGTGTGGGGTTTTTTTTTCAGTATTATGTTTCTTGTAACATATAGCAAATACAAACATACTTTTTTAAACTGTAAAATTACTTATATTCTGCTTAATTCAACCATTTTACTATTTTGTACATGGAGACGTGCTAGTAAGAGTAGTAAGGAGTTCTGCTAGAACTCCATTTTCTAATGGGATCAACAAATGGACTTTATATATTCTCCCTGGTATATTTTAGTTCCTCATATTTTATTATTGCTACAGCACAGGTCAAATCACACGCTGTGAGGTGAGAGCCGCTTTATAATCCATCTATTATTAGTTTTTGAGTCCAGGCCTATAATTGTACCACATCATTCCACACACTTCAGATTGTCAGCTTAGTGATTGGCCCATTCCATTCCAAGAGAGCTATTAGCATATTTGCAATCAGAATGGAATTTTCCATCAGGTTCCACTTAGATCGTAATGCAAGCTTTTCATTTTGTTCCAGTCTCTTTTCAATTGCATATTACACACACTATATATTGCTGCTTCCTTTACCAACCCTTTAGTATTGCTTCATCTTAAACTTCTGTTGTTCAAATTAACAATCAACTGGTTTGATTATCACATTACACTAATCTTGGCCAACCTTCTGCGATTTTCAGCTCTACAATGAAGCGCCTCGAGTTTTATACTGCCACCTTATAATTTTGCAGCCCAGGGGTGGGCGGACAACTTGAATTACTCTCAACTTTTAAAGGTGGCACAATCAACAACACACAGTTGTTTTTATTCCCTTCGCTATATGCTAGCACAGGCATGGGCAGACTTCAGCCCTCCAGGTGTTTTGGACTTCCAACTCCCACAATTCCTACCTGCTGTAACAGCCTATCGGGTGTTAGGAATTGTGAGAGTTGAAGTCCAAAACACCTGGAACGCTGAAGGTTGTCCATTCCTGTGTTAGCATCATACAGCATGGGTAGGTTATAGTGGCAAAAAAGGACAAGTAGCCTACTTGGAAGTAAGCCATGTTGATTTTAGTGATCCAAAGTTGAAGAAATTGAGAATGGTAGTCTAAGACTGCGATGCTTGGTATGCCAAGTTCTGTTGAACACTAAGAATAGCATTCAAATAAAAATGCATTAAAACTACTTTCAAAGTTAGCATGCATAAACTTACACAGCTCTTCTCAGAAATAAGTTTTCCTGCATGCATGGGAACTTACTCCCAGGTAAATGTTTATATAGCCTACATTTACTATTGACGGCCTGGATGAAGGGAGTTGGGTTGTCCATAAGAAATTAATCATTCCATTTTCACATTTAATGTATAAAGTGATATTAGAAATAATAATGTGGAACTACAGCAGTGAAAGAAAAACTACAACACTTCTTTCTTTCATAGATGCACATGATAAAAAATGCAGCAGTAGAAACGTCTGCTTCATCTGCATCCTCTTTTTATAAGATCACAGAAGACTCCCAAACAGCTGGTGCCTGTGAAGCACAACCTGAAAGGCCACATTTAGCCTCAGCTGGTAGGTGTTAATAGTTCTCTACATATGGATAATTTTTGAGTCACCCAATAGTCTTAGGTTTGATATTTAATTTAAAGATACATAACCATTAATACGGGTTTTCAGTAGGATGTTTTGACTGTCTTTTCTTTCTGCTTATCATGCAGATTCCTTGCTTGTGTTCTGTTCCTCATCATGCTACAGCTTGAGTCTATCATGCCATGCTGTCATGTATAGCAGGGGTTCCTGACCTTTTTTGACCAGGGAGCACTTTTCAACATTAGTACCAAAAGGGTTATGAAACAGTTTTGGACAACTTTATATTCGGTTTGGTTATTTGAGGTGCTGATTCAGAAAATTGTATTGGATAGACCACATTAGCTCTAGTTTCTGATACAGAACATTTGCCTTTCAGTAGTTGTCATCTGCTTGACCACAGAAAACTATATTAGATAAGTCTCGGCACTATAAGAGGGTTTTGCCAGACCAGTCACTCATTTTGCAGTGGTGTAGAAATGATGAGACCATGGACTGTATTTTAGTTCTTGTGGGCCACAGGTTGGGAACCACTGATGTATAGACTCTACTTCAGACTTTTGTCTCCCTTAATGGGTCAGGAACACAACAGAACAAGCCACACAGTGCTGGGGAATAGTGGCGCAAAGAGAGAGTCAAATCTATAGCCCTTCCTGCTGAAAGTCACTAATTTTTAAAAATCTGGCACCTGAGAATTGAGGTATTCAGAGCACCAGTTTTGTATAGAAGCCGAACAGTGGTTTCTTTTATCAGTTTGTGTTCTTGATGTCTCTGTTGGTGTAGCACAATAGCACTTTAAAGCAGTCATGGGCAAACTTCGGCTTTCCAGGTGTTTTGGACTTCCAACTTGCACAATTTCTAGCAACCTGTAGACTGTTAGGAAATTTTATTTTTTATGGAAGTCATTTTCAGTGGGTAAAATTTAATATTTCTTTCCACTCGTTCTCTGTCTTTTTGCTGCTCTGTGATTTCTAAACTGTCTTAAGCTGAAGTAAACTTGGTGCAGACAAATGAAAATGAAAGAAGGTTGGAACAGACCACAGATGACCTTGCAGCAAAAGTAGAAAGGTATGTTGTTGATTTCCAGACGTTCAGACTATTCTGTAAAGTATTTTATACTTTGCACAGTTTTCTGTGAAAATCTACGACATTTATGCAAACATTATTTCAAGATCAATTGTTATGTGCCCAAAGTATTTCTTCTGGATTGTGAATTTTTAAAAGAGTTAATACAATCAAATGTTTTGATATGTTTAAGCAGTATGCTTTTCCAGTATTCTTTATAAAATAAAAGCAATCAGTGTTTTCCCTTGTACTTTTGATGAAGTTATGAATGAGAGACATCACTTTAGTATCTTTATTTTTTGGAGGCAAGTGATTTGGAGTACCAAGTTATTCTTGATCTTCTGATTGTAACATTTCTTCAAAAAAGTATAAGTGAAATTTTCCTTTCCCAAATTTAGAGTGACACAAAAGCTTGAAGAAAGGAGAGAAGAGAAAAAGAAAGAAGAACAACAAGTAAGATATCGGCTGCATTTTTCATGTTTTCATATTTCTGCATTTTGATGGGTTAAATAGAGATGTGTGTAGTTGAACTATTTGTGTAAACTGAAAGGTGAGATGATTTTTTTTGCTCTTTACTTCTCTCTTGACAGTTTGTTCCAGAGGGTTGAGGAAACCCTCTGGAACAAATTGTCAAGAGAGAAGTAAAGAGCAAAAAAACAGGAGAGAAGAGTTAGCACAGGGGGCCATTGGAAGGAAGGAGAAAGGTATCCTATATCTGCATTTAGTGTTCATTATAATATTTAGGAAATGCTTGTTCTCTTTTCATGTTTAGAAAGAAATCAAGAAAGAAATCGAAAGAAGAAAAACGGGAAAAGATATGCTAGAATACAAAAGGAAACAAGAAGAAGAACTCACAAAACGAATATTAGAAGAAAGGAACAGAGAAAAGGCTGAAGACAAAGCTGCTAGGGAACGTATCAGGCAGCAGATTGCATTGGCAAGTTATTGACCGTTTTTTATTTGGCGATTAGTTGAAAGCAATAAATTTGAAGCCCACTTTGGAATCATAGAGTTGGAGGGAGGCACATGAACAACTGGGTACAACGTTCTGCTCAGTGAGAAATTAGTAGAGATTGAGAACAGTCACCCTCTCTGAGTATCCCATGTTTTAATATTTTTTTCCGTTACTGCTGTATTAAAGTTAAGGATCTAAACTTAGCAGTGGTGAAATGTAGACTCGTTGAAATAATTGGCTTTTGTTGGTCATGGCTGACTTGTGTGATTTCAGTGGTGTACTTTGTTATATATGTTCAGTAGTTAGGTGCTCGTAAGTATCAACAATGCCAGGAATTCATGTTTATGGTCATTTCTAGCTGAAAACAACCTCCAAAAACCACCTTTTCAACCTGGCATTGCTCTCCTAGTTGCAGAAAATTAGCTGCAGCATGATGTTCAGCCATCTGTTTTCAACTGGAAAAGCTCTACAAATGCAATTTCCCATTACCCCAGTCTGCAACACCTCAGAAACCTTTGGGTTGGGGACTCTGTCATCATCGGATATATAACTATGACAGCAGAGCTCCATCATGACAGTTATATCTGTTGATGCATGATCTTGGCCTTCCTTCATGTGGAAGCTGGTAGTGATTTGTTATTGATACTTCTGATAGGTGCTTCTGTATTAACAATTTCAAATGGGCCTGAAGGTAGGGTTGTAGCAAATACGTTTTTATTCTTCTGAAGGATCGTGCTGAAAGAGCAGCTCGTTTTGCGAGGTCTAAGGAAGAAGCAGATGCTGCAAAAGCTGCTGCCCTCCAGGCTAAGCAAGCTGAAATGGAAGCCAAGAAGGAAGCGTCCCAGAGGGAACGAAGGTGAGAGGCTTTAGCAACTCACTGTCCAGATCTTCTCTTGTAGGATCATATATGCTTTGGTTTCTGCAGACAGTTCATTCCACCCCCACCCTCCCACTCCTCTTTGTAAAGTAGTGTTTCTTCTGTATTCTGAACATAGTCTAATACATTGCTAGTACTAATAATTTCAAGTGTGTGTGTGTGTGTGTGCTTTAATTGATTTTAATTTTATAGTTATACGATACTGTTTTTAGATACGTAATGTATTGTTTTATATGGATGTGAGGCATTGAATTTTTGCCATTTATTATGTTGTATGATGCTTTGAGTCCCCTTCGGGATGAGAAAAGCAGTATAGAAATTCACTAAATAAATAAATAAATCCTGCATCTTAAAATGAATTTACTTGGAATGTCATTCAAAAGAATTTTAACTCAGAAGAATGATTCTTCAAACTGAAATACCAAATCTCCTTTGTCTCTTCCCCTAGTGCTATAGCAAGAATCCAGTTTCGTCTTCCAGATGGATCATCTTTTACTAACAGTTTCCCTTCAGACGCTCCTTTGGAAGAAGCTCGACAGTTTGCCTCACAGGTAAATTAACATCTGTTGTCTTTTTAAATTAGGTTGTATATGGAATTAGATCAGATGGTAGTTTTAAAGAGAGGTCGATAATTATCAAAAGCAGGCATTGTATCTTCCATAAAACACAAATTACTTCTGCATCCCCCACACATGCACACACCTTATCAAGTAGAAAGTTGGAGTAGCATGCAGAATAGACTTGCGAAATGAAGGCAAAAAATTGGAAACCCTTGTGCTGCTATTTTTTTGTGCAGGTGTTTATAATGATTTGTTTAGATACTGATGCATAATCTCAGTTCCTAATATGCTGGTTTTTTTAAAAATGACATCATATGTATATCATTGACTAAGCCATGTTATTGCTGCTGAGTTTATTGCTTAAAACACATTACTTGTTTGACTACGTTCCTAAATTTAGTGAGCTTTCAAATGTACATTTATAGCATGATAGCTGATGCCAGTGCTGCCTGTATTTGCTTGAATGCATTTAGGAAGTCAGTGTGGTTTTAATGTGACACTGGGACGGGGAGACTTGGGTTCCAATCCCTGCTTAGTTATGAAAGCCCACTGAGTCACATTCCCTCAGGCTTAAGAGAAATCTTGTCAAGAAGATCCTATGACACAGTCATAAACACACTTGGAAAGCAAGAAATCAAGGTTACAGATAATATTGTAACAACACGACTGTAGAATTTTCAAACATACATGCAAATACAAAACTCTGTCTTAATATAATTTTGTTCCTGGGTTATAAATGTTATTTTTCTAATTGGTTCTATCATAGAAACATGGAAAAGGGTTATTAAACTGCAAAATCTTTGTTTCTGGGGGACATTCTGCAGCATATTTTGCTGTAGTTTTTCAATGAATATCTCAGGCGGTCTCAACCAATTCAACATAGTTTGTGGCAGCCACAAAAAACAAAGTTTCTGGAGTATAACAACTACTTTCAAAGTAAGTACCATGCAATTAAACAAGAAATAAAACTTTCAAACCAGGAACAGATTTTTTCCCCTCAAATTTTTGTTACATAGTGAAGTGTGTAACTAATTCCTTCCCTTGTTACAGACAGTTGGCAACACTTATGGCAATTTCTCATTGGCAACAATGTTCCCCAGAAGGGAGTTCACCAAAGAAGATTATGGGAAAAAATTATTGGACCTGGAACTGGCTCCAAGCGCTTCGGTAGTATTGTTGCCGGTAAGTGTCTAAAAATAAGACAGCAAGCAAGACTGAATTTGTGCAAAGTGGGTGTTTTTTCTTGAGGGCCATTTTCAACCATATTCACATTTCTTCTGAACTTTTCCACATTCCCAGGCAGGGAGGCCGGCAACAGCCGTTGTGCAGTCTTCCAGTGGAGATTTTTGGCGATTCCTGGGCACCATCCTCTACCCATTGATAGCGGTTTGGCGGTTTATTAGCAATTTCCTGTTTACCAGCCCTCCACCTCCCCAGCCTCCTCCCATGGGGCGGCATCAGTCGGAACATGCAACTGCAAACACCTCCTCTAATGCTGCAGAGCCAAGCAGGTAACTGGCTGCAAAGTGGGCCATCTGGATTTTTGCTTGTGATTGCTACTAATTGCCATAAGCACCCCCCCCCCCCCAAAACGTAATGCTCTGCTTGTGCTGGAAGAAACATTTTCTGACCTACATGTTGTTCACCTTGTGGTCTGTGGACAACATATCATTGAATGCTAGGAAAATAATTTGTTTCCTTCAGTAGTTCATTACTGTATGGAGGGCTGCAGGATGCCCAGTTCCACTCTAAGCCATCTTCACTAGTTTGCATTTCAGACAGTTTCTCTTTAAACAACCATATAAATTGGCATTTCCTTGCCTATTTTCACAGATATTCCATTTTAGCCAATATCGGAAATTGACATAACTTGGCAGGGATGCAAGCATAATCCTCAAAACTGATATTACCATGAGCCATGCTGCAATTGACAGCAGTATAGCAGTACACTTGTAAATAGCAACTGCCTCCCTTAGTTATTCCTCTTGAGTTTATATTTATGATACATTGAAAAGTAGTGTAATAGCAGTTGCTGGTGTTCAGCGTCATCAATTGGTGATAGTGAAGTATTACACGGTTCAAATGTTTCTGTAGGTGTTGAGGTAAGAGGTGAATGGAAAGAATGTGATTTGTGCCACAGAGCAATCATTTTAATTTACTTTAATGAAAAGTTGCTGTTTATGTTTTTGTTTTCAATAGAAAATAGGCACAACTGAAAGTTAGAACAAAGGGAAAAAGCATTGCGTCACAGTTATCTAGTCTACCTCTCATACAATTTGAGAAGAGCAAAATAAAAGAAAAACCCTTAAGTTAAAAGCAACTAATTACAACCATCTACTTTCTTTTGCATCTTAGACCAAGAACAGTAACTAATTGTGTTTTTAAAGTAATTTCCAAATAATTTTCTCTGCAAATGTTGTTAAATAGGGAGCGGTAGAAAGGAGGTTAGAACTGAATGGGAGCTAACAAGCTAGGTTCTGGTGTTTATAGAGAAAATCATGTCTATCTATTGTCACTGTAGGAATATGTTCTTGAGATGCAACTCTTTCTTATTTAGACAAGCAGTCAGGAAACGAGTTTTGGAAAAGCGGAGTGAAGAATTCAAAAAAGAAGGCAAAATCTATCGATTGAGAACACAAGACGATGGAGATGACGATAACAATACCTGGAATGGAAATTCCACCCAACAGATGTAGTTTGAGTAAACTGTACATAATGATCACTGATTTCCCCCCTTCTTTCCTTGATTTAATTTCATTTAAACCTTTGGCTGCACAAGTGGGCTTGTATGGCTAGGCTGCCTGCATTGTATCTTATTCCTGGCCATAGCACATGGAGTAAGGTGTTAACTCAGTTGTGGAGCTGGATATTGCAAATGTAACTGCTGCCAAAAGCTCAAAGAATGTAAATGAATTCCTATTTTCCATCAGCATTTAGAATTTCACTCTTATTTAGCCATGTGGACATCTGAAGGCACTTTTCATGTCTAAGTCTTGGGAAAATAATCAGAAGCTCAGATTATAAATCAAGCGAGTCTGACTCTAACAGAAGCAAAAGAAAAGACCCCTAATAAATTGGATAACTTATTTTTCTTTTCTTTGAATGCTTCTGCGACTACACAATAATACAGGTAGTTTCTAATTGGAAAGTGTTCAATAAAGGTTTTTCCAAAAATACAGTAGTCTGTGAGATCATTGTGCAGAAAAGTCTGTGTATTAGTTCAAATATTTAATTGTAAGCTGATGTGGGAATAAAAGTACAAGATATAGTGTAATGGGGGTGGTGGTCTTAATACTAAATTTAAATAAATTTAAACACATGAACAGGGTTTAAAAACATTCTAGATGGCAATGAAGGCTAAAACTCTAGATGGCGCCTGCTGCCTTTTCCATAAGCCTTCCAAAGATGAGTGCCCTGCAGTGCTGAAATACGAACAAGATAAGCACCAGCACTTGGGAGTATGCTCAGTATAGCAGCTGGTGTGGCTTTTTCAAAAAGGGGTGTGCTTTTAAAAACCTGTCTCAGGTGCTGCCTTTCAAACTGCCATATTTATCAAGACTTTAGATACTTGTAGTTAAACATATTGCACTCCCATATATGTGATACATTGTTAAGGCACGGATTCGCTGAAGGTGTTAATAACGCCAACCATATTTTCCATTTTCAGACAGTCAAAAGAACTGAATGTCACCTACATCTGTTTCTAGTTACAGAGACTGTGATCCTGCTAGGAAATGCATGGGCAAGCTTTGGCCCTCCAGGTGTTTTGGATCTGAACTCCCACAATTCCTAACATCCACTGGAGTTGAAATCCAAAACACCTGGAGGGCCAAAGTTTGCCCATGTCTGTGCCAGAACAACTTTAACTGGAAGTTTTAGTCAAGAA
This sequence comes from Anolis sagrei, assembly GCF_037176765.1. Lineage (NCBI taxonomy): Eukaryota > Metazoa > Chordata > Lepidosauria > Squamata > Anolidae > Anolis > Anolis sagrei. Next base: position 213,854,468 of record NC_090021.1, on the reverse strand, counting down.
CCCATTCATCTTTAGCGTTTTGTTATATGGATTGCCAGGCTGTGAATGGAAAGGCTCCTAAAACACTGGAATATAAGTTTGCTAATTAAAAAAGGGATCAGGAAGGCGACCTTTGCTGATTTCCTTTCTTTCCCACTTAAACGTTTCCAAAGGGCTCTCAGCTAACATCATAGTAGTAAATAGGATTGTATATAATAACTCTGGAGCAAAGGCTTTGTGAAAGACAAACCAAATATAGAGGAGGCTGGTCTACCACAATTGTGTAATTTCTCATATTTTGTTCAAAATTATTGACTTCATTATTAAACCGTCTATAGACCTGGACTACTAATTGGTTACACTTCTGACGGGAAGACACACCTCTGTATAGTACCCCATATCAGATAGGATTTGTGGAGAGATCGTTCTTGCCTTTAGCTGAATGCCCACCTTTCCACCTATTCAATGTGATTTTGACCGTTCACTTTTAACATACCTTGGCAAAAGGAACTCTTATTAAACATAACAAGAAAAAATGTGTCTTATAATTTACATTTTACTTTTTCTGTTGAGCTTTTTGGTAATCTTCCTATATGCATATGAAAAAATGGCAAGGCCTACTACAGTTAGCAGGAGTAGGGCAAACAAAGCGTAAAGGGCTGTTTCTGCACGAGATGAAGTCAAGTCCAGCCCCAAAAACTGCACCTTCTGAATGGCTGAGTTGTCAGGCGACGTTGTGTTGCTAGGTGGCAGACTTGTACCTAGGAAAAAAATGATCAGTAAAGTCTTAGTTTATAGACATGTTCTGTAGAAAGACTTTTCCCCTTGTGGTTTTCAAGCCAATTGAAAAGATGAAAAGCCAACCCAGGTTTCTAACAGCCCAATTGTTGGAAAATAAGATAATTTGAGTTGGCCCTTGAGCAGACATGGCAAACTTTGGTCCTCCAGGTGTTTTGGACTTTAACTCCTATAACTCCTAACAGCTGGTAGGAACAGTGGGAGTTGAAATCCAAAACACCTGGAGGACCAGAGTTTGCCATTCCTGCTCTAGAATAAGTGGGATCCCTCACTACAGTTACTACCCTCTGGCTATTTTTTAAGGTTGGAGGATTCTTGAGAATGGGCTTTGGAGGAGGCACAGGTGGAAGAAGAAAGAAAGCACTGGCTCTTGCAACCCAACCAAATGATTTCACTTGCCTCAAACACACTCAAACCTTCAGGGAGATGTGCCTATGGTTACTTTAGTGCTGGAGTAAGTGAGAAGAATTGAACTACTGTTTTCTGTCAGGAAGACAGATATGACCAAAATTATTACAGGGTCTAGTATTGCATTCTTAAGATTAAGATCTGTATTATATTCTTCAGATTAAGATCCCACTGGTCTGAGTAGATCTATCCAAAGTATGGCATTAACCCACTAGCCCATTAGCATTAAAAAATATTGTGATCCTGTATTGGGGGACAAAAACGTATCACAAAGCTATATTTCAGTAGCTACATCTCCCAGCATCGCTTCTGTCCTTCCCCATCCCAGCCATTTCTATGTGACCTCAGAGTAAAGGGATGATGGGTCAAAAAAAGTTTGGGAGCCATTGTTACATACTGTAGTTCACCTCTGATCTCCTTTGGATGTTTTTAGCTGATTACTCAAATCATTGCATTGGTTAGGCCACATCAGCTCTAGTTTCTGATACAGAACATATACCATCCAGTAGTCACCATTCTGCTCGCCCACAGAAAACCATATTTAATAAGCCTCAGAACTATAAGAGGGTTTTGCAAGACCAGTCGCTCTTGTTGCAACGGTGTAGTAACTGTAAGGACATGGACTATATTTTAGTTCTTGTGGACCTCTGGTGGTCCACGGACAACAGGTTGGGAACCATTGAGCTACAGAAAAATAAGTGCCCATATCCTTTGCAGTTCCACATAAATGGCCATGGAGGGGCATGTTACTAACAAGAGAGTGCTTGTGGATGTGAACATTGCTTGCTCAGAACAGACTTCTGTCCCTTGCAATGAAGTCAAAAGTGAGCTGCAATGGAGCAAATCTGCTTTTCACCCTCATAATTCAACAGCAGGACACCAGCCACTGTTTCTCATCAAATATGAATGAGATTCATCTTAGTGCATGGGCTCACTTGCACTGCTGTGTAGGTTTTAATATTGGAGGAGGCTAGCACTTTTTGCTGCCCCTACTTACCTTTATAGTTCACACATGTAAGTGTGTTGGAGTCTCAAAAGGATTTTTAGAGGCCCTCGTTCACACTCATGAACTGTACAGTGCCAATTTTATTGGGCATGCACTCATATGCTAAAAACATACCAGCAAATGCATCCAATAATCATCAGAAATTTAAATTGGGGGCTTGTGATATCTACCTCAGCTAGCTGTTCTCTCATACTAAAAGGAACAACAAGAATAAAGTCTGCATTGTCCTGTACTATAGATAGGAAGTATGGTCCTCTGGATATTATTGGACTGCAAGTAATATCATCCCACACATGCTGGGTGGAATTGATGGAAGCTGCAGTCAGAGCCACCGTTCCTTAATCTTTTCCTACAGGCTCGGTTTTCAGTTTACAATACTTAAGCATAAGCAGAAACATAAAATCATCAAACTACCCCAAATACCCCAAAATCTCACTGCAATATATATACATACATACATACATACATACATACATACACATAGGTAGACAGATAGATATTGAATTGGAGAGAAGACAACCATCCCTTTTAATTACTTTTTAGGGTGCAGGATTGCATTTTGACCATTTTAGTCCAAGAAACATAGATTAACTTGTTTAACAGCCCACAGCAGTTGCAATTTGATGCAGTGAAGCACCAAATGCCACCTTCCTTTCCAGTTAGGGGTTCGTAACATTATATAAAATACATATAAGGAGTTGTAGTAAGCTTGTTTTCTGGGCAAACCTCATCCATACTCATGAACAAACTGCCAGTGTTTCAAACATGTAGGTTCCTTCTAACCAATTCTCAATATGAATCTATTTAAAACTATCAGGAATTTACTAACCTTCAGGTTGTGGCTCTAGACACAAGTGAGGCCCAGTGGCTGGGTCTGGAAAGCCATTGCATCGAATGATAGAGGAATAATATTTTGAAGACTCCTTTGGAATTCTGGATAGATCTGGGTCTGTATAGTTGGTATAATACAACCCAAATCTCTCAGAGTAGCCCACTGCCCACTCAAAGTTGTCCATCAAGCTCCATACAGTGTAGCCTCGTATATCAACACCATCATGTACAATTGCTGTTAAAGTGCACAAAAAGAGGAAGAAATGTCTCACAGAGTGCAATCCAGTGTGTGGATTCTTCAGCTGGAAATCATATACACAATACACTGAAACAGACCCTTAAGGAAATGTATCAATTTCCAAAGAGTCTTCAGGCACCAAATTATAGAACTGTCTAACTTTTCATTGACTATCGGGCCATACGAGCTGACCATGATTTTCTATATAAGATTTCCATCTTGATGTCAGCCTGATGTACTAAATCTCATAAGAGCACAGAATGAAACAAGTCCTTGGCAGCAATGGCTGATGCACACTGGAGCTGGTGGAGGAAAGCGTGTGGTCACCTTTGGGATCGCTAAGAGAGTCACCACAAACTAAACCAAATACAACTAATTTGCTCTTCAGTCTCTTCCTTTAAAAGTCTAACTTTTGTAGATTTCCTACTGGTTGGGAACTAGATGGCAAGGATCCCTCACAGTACACAAGCAAACAATGTCCAAAATAAATAAATAAATGTAATCTAACCAAAGTGGCTACCTTTTGGTTAGATTAGTAAAGGTAAAGGTTTCCCCTTGACATTAAGTCTAGTCGTGTCCAACTCTGGGGGTCAGTGCTCATCTCCATTTCTAAGACAAAGAGCTGGCATTATCCGTAGACACCTCCAAGGTCATGTAGCCAGCATAACTGCATGTAGCACTGTTACCTTCCCACTGAAGTGGTATCTATTGATCTACTCACATTTGCATGTCTTCAAACTGCTAGGTTGGCAGAAACTGGGGCTAACAGTGAGAGCTCACCCCGCTCCCCAGATCCAAACCACCAACCTTTCAGTCAGCAAGTTCAGCAGCTTAGCAATTTAACCTATTGCACCACCAGAGGCTCCATTTGGTTAGATTATTTATAGTAAAGTGTGAATATTTTATCTAATGGAGTAGAGCATCTCCTTACAAAGCAATCTTTTCCAATATTATGATAGGAATTCTTCCAAAGTCAAATGGAAAGGTTTGCAAAAGTGAAACTGGGAACGTTGCCTAGTGAACACCCACTTCAATCCACCCACAATCAAAAGTATTTCCTGCATTTTGATGGTAGTGTATAAAATTGTAGATTTCTATCACATAAACATGAAAAGTGTGTTTATAAATATTTTTCAATTGCACGAAGGTTTGCTTATTGTTATCATCTAAACCTGGCAAGAGCAAGTGTTCTGGCTTATTTTGTAACAAACCACAAGACGTGGTTTGTTATAGAGTTTCTCTCGCAGGCTTGCGGAAGGTAAAGCAATCCAAAGCATTGTCTATTTCCACTTTCAGATGAAGTATGAAACACTGTGCTTGGGTTAATGGCTTCTGCTGCAGGTGGGAACCACGGGACAGCAGGCACATGCATACTTTTACTAAATTAATCATGGTTCTCAGGATTCCCAGGTTTATCATTACGTTGCATGAGATTGCTGTATTGCAAGGGAAGGGGAGCAAGTTAGAGGGATCACATCAGATTACTTGTTTCCTGGTTTTTGTATGGTTAAATGAAAATATACAGACTGAAGGGTGTAATACGTACCTTTCAAAGCTTCATTGATGTAATTTTTTAAGTAATGTGTCCTCCAGGGATCATTTAAGCCCTCGTCGACACGTTCTGAAATTCCATTTTCAGTCACATAAATAGGTGGGTTGTTGTATTCCTCCTTGATCCACTTCAAAAGCTTTCGAAAGCCGAATGGGGTCACTTTCAACCACAAAGAGCCAGAACCCAGCCAGCTACGGTCTGCAATGGAGGCAACACCTCTGCAGAAGAGAAAGCAAGTGAAAAGACCGGTGTGTTCCAAAGCATGAACTCCAGCTGGATATCAACAAGCCAAGAAGAACACTCAGCAGCAGCATCTTTTTGTTGGAACGAGTGGGTTGATCAGTGTGATACAGTGCACAATAGACTGCGTGTTGAGTTCAGTGTGAAAGCTTCTCAGTTAATGCTTTCCAGGGGGTGAGCTATACAAATCATTGTCCGTGAATGTAAGCTATGGAAAGTAGTGGATCAGTTGCAGAGGCAGTCAAGGAGGACAAGACTTTGTGTCATTCTTCAAAGACAGCAAGCAGGGGCCATACAGCAGTGAATAACACCATCTGGCATAATGAAAACAATAACAAAGAAATCTATTCCTAACACCCTTCTCTTTATAAAAGTATGATAAATTAGCATTTTGATGAGAGGTCAGTGTGGTATGTTGTTCATTCGTTCAGTCGTCTCCGACTCTTCGTGACCTCATGGACCAGCCCACGCCAGAGCTCCCTGTCGGCCGTTACCACCCCCAGCTCCCTCAAGGTCAGTCCAGTCACTTCAAGGATGCCATCCATCCATCTTGCCCTTGGTCGGCCCCTCTTCCTTTTGCCTTCCACTTTCCCCAGCATAATTGTCTTCTCTAGGCTTTCCTGTCTCCTCATGATGTGGCCAAAGTACTTCAACTTTGTCTCTAGTATCTTTCCCTCCAGTGAGCAGTCGGGCTTTATTTCCTGGAGGATGGACTGGTTGGATCTTCTCGCAGTCCAAGGCACTCTCAGAACTTTCCTCCAACACCACAACTCAAAAGCATCGATCTTCCTTCGCTCAGCCTTCCCTAAGGTCCATCTCTCACATCCGTAGGTTACTACAGGGAATACCATGGCTTTGACTAGGCGGATCTTTGTTGCCAGTCTGATGTCTCTACTCTTCACTATTTTATCAAGACTGGACATTGCTCTCCTCCCAAGAAGTAAGCGTCTTCTGATTTCCTGGCTACAGTCTGCATCTGCAGTAATCTTTGCACCTAGAAATACAAAGTCTGTCACGGCCTCCACGGTTTCTCCCTCTATTTTCCAGTTGTCAATCATTCTTGTTGCCATAATCTTGGTTTTTTTTATGTTTAGCTGCAACCCGGCTTTTGCGCTTTCTTCTTTCACCTTGATTAGAAGGCTCCTCAGCTCCTCCTCACTTTCGGCCATCAGAGTGGTGTCATCTGCATATCTGAGGTTGTTAATGTTTCTTCCAGCAATTTTCACCCCAGCCTTGCATTCATCCAGCCCCGCACATCGCATGATGTGTTCTGCATACAAGTTAAAAAGGTTGGGTGAGAGGATGCAGCCTTGCCGTACGCCTTTCCCAATCTTGAACCCGTCTGTTGTTCCGTGGTCAGTTCTGACTGTTGCTACTTGGTCCTTGTACAGATTCCTCAGGAGAGAGACAAGGTGGCTTGGGATGCCCATCCCACTAAGAACTTGCCACAATTTATTATGATCCACACAGTCAAAGGCTTTAGAATAGTCAATGAAGCAGAAGTAGATGTTTTTCTGAAACTCCCTGCCTTTCTCCATTATCCAGCGGATATTGGCAATCTGGTCTCTCGTTCCTCTGCCTTTTCTAAACCCAGCTTGAACATCTGGCAACTTAAATCCGAACAAAGGCCATGGAAACACACTGGTTCAAGTTGCACTCAGTCACAGAGTAAGCCAATGGCAAACTCCTATTATTATTATTATTATTATTATTATTATTATTATTATTATTAGAAACACAACAAGATGAGTCCACAGCAGACAAGATCACTCTGCTGGCTGTTGTATTGGATCACACATCAGGACACTTCCCAAGTGTCTAGGACTGGGTGATGTATCAGCGAATAATGTGTGCAGATCCCAGTAGGGTAGCCTTTTGCAGCTAGCAGATGGTAGTTTTGTCAGCACTGATTGTGTTTTAAGTGCAGGCCAAGGTCTTTAGGCACTGCACCCAGTGTGCCGATTACCACTGGAACCACCTTTACTGGCTTGTGCCAGAGTCTTTGCAGTTCGATCTTTAAATCCTCATATTGTGTCAGCTTTTCCAGTTGTTTCTCTTCAATCTTGTTGTCACCTAGGATTGCAACATCGACAATCTATACTTTGTTTTTTAACTCGATTGTAAGGTCAGGAGTACTGTGCTCCAAAACTCTGTCTGTCTGAATCTGGAAGTCCCAGAGGAGATTGGCGTGTTCATTCTCTGTAATTTTTTCCGGTTTGTGATCCCACCAGTTCTTTGTCGGAGGCAGATGGTATTTGTAGCACAAGTTGCAATTAATCATCTGAGCAACAGTGTTATGCCTCTGCTTGTAGCAACAGTGTTATGCCTCTGTCTGCGCGATCTTCTTGCAGCAGCTGAGGATTTGATCTATTGTTTCATCTGCTTCCTTGCAGAGTCTACATTTGGGATCTGTTGTTGACTTTTTAATTCTGATTTCGATGGCATTTGTTCTAATGGTTTGTTTTTGGGCTCCCAGAATCATCATCATCATCATCGTTGTTGTTGTTGTTGTTGTTGTTGTTGACATCTCTACCCCACCTTTCTCAATCCCAAAGGGGACTCAAGGCAGTTTTACACATAGGAAACTATCCAATGCCATTAAAAACAATATACAATTAAAATGAGCATTTTAAATATCATTATAAAATGCATCAAAACAATTAAAAACCATTGTTAGGGCTAGGGTTATGAATGCTTATTAAATAAACGTGATAACCATTTGACGGCATGAAGTTCAAACCAGTCCATACTCCAGGAAATAAAGCCTGACTGCTCACTGGAGTGAAGGATATTAGAGGCAAAGATGAAGTACTTTGGCCACATAATGAGAAGACAGGAAAGCTTGGAGGAGATAATGATGATGGGGAAAATTGAAGGAAAAAGGAAGAATGGCTGACTAAGGGCAAGATGGATGAATGATATCCTTAAAGTGACTGTGACTGGCTTGACTCTGAAGGAGCTGGGGGTGGTGATGGCCGACAGGGAGCTCTGGAATGGGCTGGTCCATGAGGTTAGTGAGTGAACAAATACACAACAATCCATTTGACACAACCTCTAATCATTAGTTTTGTATATCACTTACCTATCAGCATCGTAGGATGTCAAAAATGCAGGATAGTTTAAGTTGGATGCCAGTACTGTAGTGTAATGGTTCAGACCAAAAAAGTCATAGGTGCCTTTTATCCTCTGTTTTTCACTTTCAGTAAATTCAGGGAGGCTACATCAACCAAACAAAAAGGTGAAGGGCCTTATAAACTATACATTTATCAATATGTTAACATGCTTATTAGTTTAACTCTATCAACTTTCCTTTTAAAATCAGAAAGATATCTTTTATAGAAGAAATATAGCACATAAACACCAATAAATGGCTGCACATATATTTCATTGTGCCCAAAGGGGAGAAGCATAACATTCAGCTCTAACAGTCCCCAAGATTTAAGGTAACAATTGGTAAAGCCTTCCCATCAATTGCTATGATAATGATGATGACGGTGTTGATATTATTATTATTATTATTATTATTATTATTTGTATCCCACTACCATCTTCCCAAAGTGACTTAGGCCGCTTCACAGAAGCACTCCAAGTGCCACATGCAAACAACAATACAGAAGTATAATGATGTCAAGCAACATTAATGATATGTATCAATGTTACATATCAACACAGGCAACATTCATGAACATTTTTCACATGCAAAAACCAAGCACTGATGGCATTGCTTCCCATCCATTCCATGCTTATGATTTTGGTAATTCCCCACTGACATGCTTTTCAGATCACATCTTCATAGGTTGTGATCCATCAAATCTTTTCAGCCTGGGTTGTCCTGTCCTTCATTGTTTTCAGCAGTAGGCCATCACTTTATTCCAGTGGTTCTCAACCTGTGGGTCCCCAGGTGTTTTGGCCTACCACTCTCAGAAATCCCATCCAGTTTACCAGCTGTTAGGATTTCTGGGAGTTGAAGGCCAAAACATCTGGGGACCCACAGGTTGAGAACTACGGCCTTATTCAGTCTGTCTCACACTCCACCCATTTCTGACTGCCACTATATTTTATCTCTTGAACATATTGGACTTTACCGTTGTGGTTTTTCCCTTGTTTGTTTGTCTATCATCTATTACAAAATTGGCCTGTGGACCTGAGACTGTTGGCTCACATACTGTAATTCAAGGATCCTTTCTCATCTTGTAGCTTTTCTTTGGTAAACAGGGAAGAGAAACAGGGATGCTTCATCAGTTTTTACTGGAAGATTAGCTTCATTCAGCTGCACCTCTCACTGAAGTATTTCCACCACAGTTGGTCATAAAAAGAACCAGAGTGAATGCCTGAAATTGATCTTTTCTTCCTCCCTCTGGATCCCTTTCCCTTTTTGTGTGTTGTGACTCTTTGTATGTATGCTTGCAAACAAAAGCTGTCTTGTTTTATCGATTGTTTTGAACAATGGGATAAAAACGTTTCAAGTAAATAAATACCGTGATTGGCCCTGGCTTTTCTCCTGTATCCTCCTTTTCATCAGCTCACTATAGTCACCGTTTTTGAAGATCGGGTGAGCAAACCAACCAACATAGAACTATGACAAGAAAATAACATGACAAGGGTGATTGTATATATCTGTTTTGCAATAAGAAGTCAAAGTAAAGCCTATCATTAGCAATTCTACAGAAACAAAGGCAAAGACTTACAACTCTCTCTCTCTGTAGATGAGGTTTAAAGAGACAGCATAGCATCCAGCAATGGCAAGTGAACCAGAAGATTTGATGCTAACATTACTCTTCTAGTGAGCTTGAAGTAGTACCATACATGACTGAAACGTGGCAGTAGCAGTAGAGCCTGACAGCTACCAGGGTATTTTTGTGTGGGTCAGAAGCAACTTGAGAAACTGCAAGTCATTTCTGGTGTGAACGAATTGGCTGTCTGCAAAGATGTTGCCCAGGGGATGCCCGGATGTTTTACCATCCTGTTGGAGGCCTCTCTCATGTCCCCACATGAGAAGCTGGAGCTGACAGAGGGCAGCTCACCCTGCTCCCTGGATTTGAACTGCAGACCTTTTGATCAGCAGTCCTGCCAGCACAAGGATTTAACCCATTCTGCCACCGGGGGCTCCTTAACTTCCAGGTGATGAGTGGATACTGAAGTGCATATCCATAGCTACATGTAGATGTTGGTCCTTGGCTTCTGCCTCTCACAGAGCACCCAGCAACTAGCTACCATGGATGATCCAATGCTCTTTCCTCCAAGACCTCATGGTATCTCTTTCTTGCACTATCAACCTGTTGCAAGGGCTGATAGATGCGTTCCAATACATTTTTGCTTGGAAGCAAGTCTCATGCCATTCAGTGGGGCTAACTCTCAGGTAAGTCTACATTGTTGACATTTGTGTCTTTACTATATAAGCCTATAAACATATTTGGCAATCACTAATTTCTGAAGGCCCTCCCAAGGCTGTACAAGCCCCTTTCTTTAGATTATGGTTGAGCAATTGGACAGAGAGTAGAGACAACAAGCTCCCAACCCTTAACAGGCTGCATTGAAAGTGATACCATGTTTTTGGCAAACTAGAGCCATTTGCCTAGGGTTCTTTTTCATCTGGAATTTGGGAGGTTGTGGGAGAAGACAGTCTGCCAGGACTGAGTGATCTGGGATGTATTCCATGATTTGGGGGTTAAAATTCTCCTGAAAATCCATTTGAGGGAATGGCAGTGGGTTTCTGGTGCTGCAAAAGTGGGTCTGGAGAGCAGCAAATGACCTGCATGCTACACTTCCACCAAACTGTTCTTTAGGCTGACATGTTGACCATTCATATATGCCTAAGCAAACTGTAACCAGCATCTGTGTGAATTGAGCCTGTGTAAGAATGGATGTATATGTGCAACCCCCCCCCCCCCCCAAAATGAGGGCAATAACCTCATTGATTTCTAGCCTGATGCTGATCAGATATCAGGCTTCGGTGGCACTCTGCAAGTAAAGGAGAAAATATTAATGATATTCATTGTTTACTGAATGCCTGAACTGGGATTCTCTGCTTCTGATTTTAATTAAACCAAAAGAAAATCCACTCTTTGTGCTTTAAAGTCAGACTGCTACAAAATAAATGAATGTCATCAAAATGGGAGTATTCTAAGCACACAAGATTGTCATCATCACCTGTAAAATCACGATTTCCCAAACTGTGTGAAGCATTCAAATATACTGTTGGGCTGCATCTCAAATCATAGCCGGCCAAGGCGAAGGCCATTGTGTTAGATTATGCTTGCACAACCTCTGGCCTTTCAGGTGATTTGGACTTCAGCTCCCAGAAATTCTGACCACTGGACAAGCTAGCTAGGGCTTCTGGGAGTTGGAATCCCACACATCTGGAAGGCCACAGGTTGTGCTGGAAGGTACAGGGTCATTACATTACCTGAACATGTCTCCTTGCAGCATCAATGTCCTCCTGCTTATAGGGGTTCTTTGGTTCAGCCCACTCTGAACTCATGGAAAGAGAAATCAAGCCTTTTTGTTTTGGACGATACGTTTCGTTGTAGAGATGCCAAACTTCAGCGTGAGCTTTGATCAAGTTGTGCCCCACAATATAAGGGGCTCGCCCTGGTCTGGCAGAAATACCTGGACAGATAGTGATATTAGAAAAGGGATTATGCAGCAAGATTGGAATCAGCTGGAGCAAGAGTTGGTAGTACTTCTTAATTGGACAGTCCAATCATTCCACGTTGTTGGCTTTCTGAAAGGAGAAGCCCTCAAGAAACTGATCAAATAATCTCTTTCTTTCACTGGACATGTCTCATTATCATTTTAACTACATGGTTGGTAGTGCACAAAGCTCCCAGAAACATAATTAAGAGTGAGTTTGCTTACACGGTCAGAAACATAATTAAGAATGAGTTTGCTTAATACATGTAGTCTCCATGGATCGATTTCCACCCATCATTTGCCTAGGATTGAACATTCAGAGGCATAAAAGAAAGGCTTTTCCCAACCAATTATAGTAAAAGATACAGTTACAGATCTCACCCCTGTGGACTGAGCTGTCCTAATTTGTGTTGTTGCCTCAGGCAGAACAATAAATGCATTTCCCTATTCCAAGGATGGGGCATAGTACCCAAGGCTGCTTGAGTATTAGACATGTGAGGTGCACACTAATTCCTCCAACCACTAGCAGGAAAAATATAACAGCAAAGGGAATAAAATTAACCATTTGCTGTTCTTTCATTATACCCATGTACGTGCTGCCTGAGGTCAACTCCAATATAGGGGCACTATCAATATCGTGCCTAGGGACACAATTTAACACAAATACTAATACACTTTTAACACAAATACTAATACTATCTGTACTAATAATATTAATCATTTTCTTTATGTCTCAGCCTTTCTACAGTCCTGGGACTCAAGACTGCTTATATTCAGCCTCAATGTTCAAACTTGGTGTAAGCTGCCTTGAGTTGCCTTCAGGATTGAGAAAGGCGGCATTGAAATATCACAAATAAATAAGTAAATAGTGGTATAACAAAACTGATTCCATGGAGTAGCATTGAGGGATTCCCATTCAGCACTGTGGCCATTAAACTGTGGTGTGTCACAGGCCTCCATTTTGTCCCTCCTGTTGTTCAATATCTCTGGGAATCTAGTCAGATGGAAGCTCTGTGGACTGGTGGTTATCAGACCTGGGAGCCTAGTAAGCAACCTGCTTTGGATGGAGTTGCACTCCCCCACAGGGTGCTAATATTTACTCAATACTTGTCATACACTCATAAATAAGGCATGAGTATATAGGTCCAAAATTAAGGATTTTGATTTGACCCATGGATAAGTGAAGGATCATTTTATGGAGATGCCACTTCGAGGAGCCATCTGCCCTTGGCAACCACTGCCATTTCCCTGCCCAATCACCTCAAAAGGCCAGAAATGGTCCATGACGGGGAGGGTAGAAGGCTTGGTACGTTTCTTAGGTTATCTCAGAATGGATTAGGCTCTTGTCTTTTGCCACTTTATTCAGAGAAGGGAATATTTCCTTATCGGTAAGAGTCAGGGTACAATTCTCACAATGACTCATGGCTAAGATTACTAGACTTATACATGAGCATATAGGGTAGCACGGGGTATTCTTAAATCCATGTTTAACATGAACTACCGAAGTTGACTCATTGGTTCTGAGTGCTTGGCACTAGCTACCGGCTGGGCAGGGATGACTTAAGTCACATATACTGATAACTTCTCAATTAGATTATTGTAATACAACTCAGAAACTGCTGCTAGTCCAAATGTAGCAGCTAGACAGCTGAATGGAATATTGTCTTGGTAGCATATAACATTGGTTTCAAATTAATTGCACAAGTCGCCAATATGCTCCCAGGTATTGGCAATGACATTTAAAGCCCTAAATGACCTGAAGCTAATAACCAGGGCAAGTCTGAAGAACTGACTTGATGAAGTGCTTCTAGAAATCTCAATGACTTTGTTTCTGAAATGCTGAGTGACAAAAACCACTGTCATTATACACGATCCCCACATTTCCTGCATCCGGTGTGTATGGATACAAAGTCTTGAATACAAAAATATTCTCTTGCAGGAAACCACCAAAGATCAGCATCTTCTGATCTTCCAAAGCACCCCTGTTGCTGCAGATCAGAACAAAGTAAGCAAATTATTCACATCCTACATCTTACCTGGTGCAGATACTCCATAACCATAACCAATATTAGCAACAGCATAGGGCTCATTCAAGGTAATCCAAAATTTCACCTTCTCACCAAGCCTTTGGAAAAGAAGCTCTGCGTAGTCTTTAAATCTCTGGACTATGGTTGAATTTTCCCACCCGCCAACTTCTTGAAGAGCCTGAGGAAGGTCCCAGTGGTATATAGTGACCTAAAAATGGAAAGACACACGTACAAATATATGACATTTTGGTAAGTTACTTAGTTAACTTATCATAGTAGGGGTGAAAATATGTAGGATATGAATGACGAAAGCTTTATGTAATGTTATAAAACAGTTGCAACTGCTAACCAGATTGTAGAAATATATGGGTGTTGTATCCATGGTGTCCTTCCACTGGGTGGACATTCCTTGACCCCTCTCTTCTATCAAAGTTACTCCATACATCTTTAAATATTCTCTAATATCCTGGATTTAATCTGTAATGCTCAGCTGAAAAAATACTCTTATACTGCAACCGGAAAATAAGGACAGTTTTGGAAGAGGCATTTAGAATCATCAGTCAGAGTTCCTACAAAATCCAGCACTGCACAGGTTTCTGCCATGGAAGATAAAGGGGAATTATAGTCCTATTACTGTATAGTGTGAAAGGATTTTAAAATTACAGGTTTCAGGGCGGTAGTTTTACAAAGATAGTTCTTAGCTACCTTTGACAACAGTTGAACATAAGGCCAAAAACCTGATGACTTTAATCTTTCCATTTTCCCTTCCTGTCTTCTTTCCTGGTTCCAATTTCAAGCCAGGAGGGAAAGAAAAGGAACATGGAATAGAATTGACTTTGCAGTACAGACAGGACTATTAATGAGTCAAGATATCATAAGGCTACAGTTTTTTGTGAAAGGTTCCCATCTTGGAATCAAGAGTAGAACATCTAAAGCAGGTAGACATTTATTGGCATCTTTATCTGGCCATTCACCCAAAATAACACTCCAAAGCAACTTCACACTTGAAATGTGTCCAAGACAGAGAAGTGGATTTCCATGGCCAATCCTTCAACAAAGATTACAACTATATCCACAATTTCTTAAACTCCTGAAGGTTTAACATTGGAAGTATCAATATATCTCAGAATCTTTGTAACAGACAGACAACATGAATAGTCTTCAGTTTAAGAAGTACCCCTTGCAGAGTTTGATTCTTCTGGTTACAGTATGATGTTTTTAGCCTCCATCTATGTTTCAAAGCAATGCTTTTGGGTTTGGAAGGATTAGCCGTTTACAAGAAACATTGACCAGGGGACGCCCGGCTGTATTTACTCAGTCTTTGAGGAGGCTCTTTCAGTGAACACTGTGAAAGCCATTCACTGCATGGCTACCAGTAGACTTAATTTAAGGAAAAGTGAGAGCCACCACTCCTCTAAGTGTTCCTCCAGCAACAGCAGATCAGGCAATTCCAACTGGATCCTCCCTACCCCATGAGGGTCCGCCTCCAGGGGCAAACCAAGAATGGGCAACTTGGAAGTCCCTGAACAGGCTCAGAAGCGGAATGGGTAGACCAAAAGACAAACTAGCAAAATGGCACTACCTAGAAGAATCCTCCACCTTGTGTGATCGTGGAGTAGAACAAACAACTCCATATCTGTATGCTTGCCAATGCCCACAATGCCCTGCCTCATGCATAGAGGAAGACTTGTTTAAGGCTACAGACAGCAGTCGCTGTTGCCCGTTTTGGTCAAAAATTATTTAGCTGCTTGTGCTCCTTCTACTTTTTATCAGTTTTATACTTATTTATGCAATGCTTTTGACATGAAATAAATATATCCTCCATCTGCTTGTATTAATTATGCAAACTGAATTTCTTACTAATTTATAGTGCCCAAACATCTGCAAATAATGGTCAGCTCAAGATTTTACTATCTGAAGCTAATAATAATATATAATTGTTGATTTGGACTATCATTTGACTTTTTATTCAACTTATTCTACCATACCTGCAAGCAATAGGCCAACTTATAGGTTAAATAACAACAAATGTTGCATTTAGCTCTCTCTTCTAACAACTTGCCACAATCTGCCGCTTGAGATACTGCCTCAGTTTGCCCAATGGTTGGATCAGTTCTGATGGGACCATTGAGCATATTTATCTAGACTGCTAATTAGTATAATCAAAATGTATTTATTACTGTATACTAAACTCCCAAGTCAATAATGGGAAATGTAATGTTGATGGACAGGAAAAGAGATTTAAAGATGGAATTAAAGTCAACCTTAACAATCATGGCATAGACACCGAGAACTGGGAAGCCCTGGCCGTTGAGCGCTCTAACTGGAGGTCAGCTGTGACCTTCCAGAATTTGAAGAGGCACGAATGGTGGGCGAAAGGGAGAAACATGCCAAGAGGAAGGCATGTCAAGCCAACCCTGACTGGGACCACCTTCCATCTGGAAACCAATGTCCTCACTGCGGGAGAACATGCAGTTCAAGAATAGGGCTCCACAGCCACCTATGAACCCACTGCCAATACACTACACTTGCAGGACCATTATCCTCGAGCTATGAGGGACAGCCTAAGTAAATTCAAAGTTTAATTATTATTGTATCTTTATAGACAGATGTAACCTGCATAGAACTAACTACTGCTTTTACCTGAGGCTGGATGTTGGCTGCAAGGAGAGCATCCACAAGTTTCTCATAATAGTTCAGGCCAGCTTCATTGATGTGTTTGGTGGTCCCATCAGGAAGAATGCGAGGCCAGGAGATGGAAAAGCGATAATGAGTCACCTTGATGGCTTTCAACATAGCCACATCTTCCTCCATCTTGTGGTAGCTGTCGCAAGCTATATCTCCATTTTCATCATTATTGATTTTCAACGGCGTGTGAGCAAACTGATCCCAAATGCTGAGCCCTTTCCCATCTGCTCTCCAGGCACCTTCAGTCTTTGATGAAACAAGGTATAAATCATAGAGTATATTCTTTCTTTTCTCCAAGGAGTTCAAGGTAATGGACATAACCCTCCCTTCTGGTTTAACCTCACTAACCTGTCCAGATAATTAGGCTGTGAATCAGCACATGTGACAGGTCAGAGGTCACTAAGTGACCACTATGGTTCAATAACAATTTGAGCCAGGGTCTATCCAATCTTAAACCCCTTCACCCCAGAGATTAATTGGTATCCAGACTAACTGTATTTCAAAGCTGCATTTCTCTTCCCAGGCCTCAGCTTGGTAGAATTTATTGTTTTCTTTTCCACAAAGCTAATGTTTGGATTACTATTCACAAAAGATTCAATAAGCATCTGTATTCAAACACCATTGTTACTCCCGACTTGGACCATTGAATCAAATGGATTTGCCTAGGTGTTGTCTCACTATTGAATGACTATTTCAATGGGTTTGCTCTCATTAGGATTAACCAATAGGAGTCCAGCTATGATTTACTAACCTGATAAGCTGCTGATGCCACACTCCAAGAAAAGTTCTTTGGAAACTCCCCATAAAGGAACTCTTCACTTTTTGGCAAAGGAATTCCATTTTGACGGATGATTTCTGCATAATATATAGCAGACGTTCTGGGAGTCCGTGGTCTGCTGGGTTTCTCAAAATCCACCTGGTGGAGACCAAATCTTGGCTCATAACCATTTAACCATTCAAAACTATCCAAGAAAGACCAAGCGACATAGCCTTTAAGATTCACTCCATCTAGGCTGGAAGCTAAAATAATAATTAAGAAAGAAACAATGGAATTGTGAATAAATATGTATTCATTTGTCAGGAGTTAAGAAACAAGCATGTCCTTTCTCATCTGGCCAGAGTAACAGTGAATTAAATGGCATTTCTTTCCAATCACAGATAATAGGGATCTCAAAGGCCCCTTCCACGCAACTGAATAAAATCCCACATTATCTGCTTTGAACTAGAATATATGGCAGTGTGGACTCAAATAACTCAATTTAAAGCAAATATTGTGGGATTTTCTGCCTTGATATTCTGGGTTATATGGCTGTGTAGAAGGGTCCTAAAATGCAGATTTTCCAGTGACACTGGAAAAAAATAATTCTATTCATATAGAAATGAATGCCAATTAATACTATTAGAACTGCTTCCAAACAAAGTTCATAGGACCGTGTATTAAAAACTTGAAGAAAAATATATTTTTGGAATATAACACTAAAAGATGTCATTAATTTTATTTTAGAATGATATAAAATGATAGGTAACACCATAGAGTGCATGGAATAATGTTTATTCGAAGCTGTATTGAATCCCTTGCTGGCAAAAACAGGATATTGATTGACTGACTGATTGATCGATCTATTGCACCCTAGTAGTGGAATGGATTAAACCCTTGTGCCAACAGGACAGCTGACCAAAAGGTCGGTGGTTCAAATCCAGGGAGAGAGTGGGGTGAGCTCCAGTCTGTCAGCTCCAGCTTCCCATACAGAGACATGAGAGAAGCTTCCCACAGGATGGTAAAACATCCGGTCGTCCACTGGGCAACATCCTTGCAGACGGCTAATTCTCTCAGACCAAAAGCGACTTGTAGTTTCTCAAGTCACTCCGGAAACGAAAAAAAATTAAGTCACCTTATCTTCAATGATACTTAGTGCTAGAAAAGTATATAGATCAAACTTTTCTCACACATTCGAACAACGTAGCAATAAAAATGTTTTCACAGGAATCCATGTGATCGTTTTCATTTTATTTCCAAAACAGAATCTAATCTCATAAACAATACATGAATACAGGACTGAAAAGGCAGCGCAAGGAAAAAATCAAGGCTTTTCCACAATTTGCGCATGAAGCATGTGAGTCTAAAAATGGGACCCCAGGAAGATGGTGTCAGGAAGAGTTAACTTGGTAATAGAGAAGACAGTGGGACCTTACTGAGAATTGATTTGCTTGGGAAATGGCCGTGAGACGAGAGGGGGGAAAGGGATAAAAAGGAGACATTCATATAAAAGGGAGAAATACACAGGAAAATCAACATGACAGGAACAAATGGGTTGTCAAATGGAGATGACTTCTTACCTCTTATGTTTGTGTAGAACAAGGAATTTCAGCCTGTTGCTTGTCAGTGAACCAGACAAGTAAAAGTCTCTTTTTTCTACTCAGCAGTTAAAGGTACATTTTTAGTTTCCCTCTTCATAGTGTGGATATCCAGGGAAGAGGCAGCATTAAGTACAGCTATGGTTTGTATGTTCCTTCAAATGACCTCTTGACTTATGGCAACCAAATTAATTCCACAGGGTGTTCTTAGGCAAGGAACACACAGAGGTGATTTTTCCATTCATTCTTCTGAGATATAGCCTGGTTTGGAGCCCACAGTGGCTTACACCCTTCTGCCGGCAAGACTGCTGACCAAAAGGTCAATGGTTCGAATTTGGGGAGTGAGGTGAGCTGCCATCTGTCAGCTCCAGCTTCGCATGCGGGGACATGAGAGAAGCGTCCCACAGGATGGTAAAACATCAGGGCGTCCCCTGGGCAACATCCTTACAAACAGCCAATTTTCTCACACCAGAAGCGACTTGCAGTTTCTCAAGTCACTGCTGACATGGAAAAAAGCACCTAGTATTCATTGCTGGGCTCCCATCCAAGTACTAATCAAGACTAACCTTGCTTAGCTTCAAAGATCAGATGGGATCTGGTGACTTTAGGGTGCTTAGGTTGGAAACTATAGCTATAACTTCTGCCAAACGCTGATGCTTTTGATGTGGATGGATTCACCCTTAATTTGATAATCTAGAAGAAAATCTGCTTGATTTCAGTGAGATTTACTCTCAAGATTTCCTTATCATTGCAGTATTGAAGAAATAGTAATTCTCCAGCAAAGCAGGGGTTGGGTGCTTGGATGTGGTGAGGAGTAAATAAACATTCTGTTTCAATCTCCTAGTCCATATTTATGCCTATTCAAAATTGACAAAAAGCCCTAAAATTATTACTAAAACATTTACAAAACTGTGTTTTATTGTGAAACATGAAACATTATGTTTATGAGAATTCACATCTGCTACTTAGAATTCAAAATAAATTGCAGTATGCCAACCCAAAATTTCAGTGCATATTTAAACTAAATTTTAGCATTGCTTTGTGTTTCAAAAAGACCAAAGTTGACTGAAGGCCCTTCCAGACAGGCCCTATTTCCCAAGTTTGATCCCAAGTTTTCGGTTTATCCCAGATTATCTGACAGTGTGGACTCATATGATCTAGTTTAAAGAATTATCCATCTATCCTTTTATCTATCCTCCTATCTATCCTATCTATTTTCCAATGATGCAAAAGTGCTCTGTGATGCATTACCTGCCTATCTATCTATCTATCTATCTATCTATCTATCCATCCACTCACCCATCCATCCATCACATTGGGATCAGATCCTGGGATATAGGGCCTGTCTAGAAGGGCCCTGAATCAGTGTAGTAGCAGAAGTAGAAACAGTGCTAAGATGTATTGTTAGAAACTTTCATGGCTTACTATTTATAGCCAATTTCTTTATGCTGAAGGAGATATAAGAAGGTGGGAAATAACTGTAGGACAGTAACCACCTTAATAGATATATCCATACACAGTTACTCAGTTGTATATCAACAGTAAAATATAAGCATGAACCGGTGCTTGGCTGCTGTAACGGTCTGGATGAGGGCGAACCAATTGAAATTGAATCCAGGCAAGACAGAGGTACTCCTGGTCAGTCGTAAGGCTGAACAGGGTATAGGGTTACAGCCTGTGTTGGATGGGGTTACACTCCCCCTGAAGTCGCAGGTTCTCAGTTTGGGTGTGATCTTGGACTCATCGCTGAGCCTGGAACCCCAGGTTTCAGCGGTGACCAGGGGAGCATTCGCACAGCTAAAACTTGTGCGCCAGCTGCGCCCGTACCTTGGGAAGTCTGACTTGGCCACGGTAGTCCACACTCTGGTTACATCCCGTTTAGACTACTGCACGCTCTCTACGTGGGGTTGCCTCTGAAGACTGCTCGGAAGCTTCAAATGGTCCAACGACCGGCACCCAGGATGCTAACAGGAGTGTCACTCAGGGAGCATACAACTCCTCTGTTGTGCCAGCTCCACTGGCTGCCAATTTGCTACCGGGCACAATTCAAAGTGCTGGCTTTAGCCTTTAAAGCCCTAAACGGTTCTGGCCCGACCTATCTGTCCGAATGCATCTCCTCCTATGAACCAGTTAGGACGTTAAGATCATCTGGGGAGGCCCTGCTCTCGATCCCGCCAGCTTCACAAGCACGCCTGGCGGGGACGAGAGACAGGGCCTTCTCAGTAGTGGCCCCTCAGCTGTGGAACGCCCTTCCTACAGACATCAGATTGGCCCCCTCCTTATTGGCATTCTGGAAGAGAGTGAAGACCTGGCTCTTTGAACAGGCTTTCAACTAAGCAGTGCAATTGACTGATTGATTACTGGAATATGGACTAATGGACAACGAGATCGGATGCTGATTCTATTGATGAGACGTGATGGATTGTTATTCTGCTGTATTGTTGTATTGATGTCTTGATGTTAATTAATTGATATTACTGTTTTAAATGACTAATGGTATTGTGTTGTTGATACTGGTTGTTAACCGCTCTGAGTCACCTGAGGGCTGAGAAGAGCGGTATACAAGTGAAGTAAATAAATAAATAAATAAATAAAACATTTCTGAAGATGGGCCAAATATTGACAGCTAAACCACCATCTTTATATGTATGAAGAATCACTGCGGAAGTCAGTAGGCCTGACTTGGGATAGTCATAAGCTTAAATGGTATCTCAACTTTGTTGGAACAACAAAAGTGTAAGGAGGTGGGAAACTGCATACCACTGAGAGTATCTGGGAGGGTGGTAAAAGGTGTTTGACAGTGGGATGCACTACCTCAGGGTGTGGTGGAAACTCCTTCTCTTGAGATCTTCAAACAAATGCTGGATGGCCATTCATGAAACACACTTGGTGGCCTTGGATTGGTCACCTCTTTCAATGACGTCATCACTTCTAATGAAATTACACAGTACAGCTAGCTAGGTGTCTCCAGATGTTGATCAGAAAGAGGCATCCGGGGCTAAGTCCTACTTCTAGTGCCAACTTGAAAAGAACAAGTGAATGAATAGGACATTTTTTAGTCAAAATGTTTGGAAGTTCCATTGATTTAATGAGTTTACTACAGTGAGGCTAACAAATGGATTTCAGGGACTGTCAGATACTCCTAAATGTAGATCTTGTAAAAAATTAGTTTTTCATTCAAGTCCCACCACAGCACATGTTTTGGGAATTGCTCTTCTAGAAACTTTCAGTTATACTTAAAACTAAACCTTATTTATGTGGTTACATTGAACAATGCGCTAACTTTATTTGGTACAAACAATGAGATTACTGAGGGCATTGATCTTCAAGTATAGTATCTTACCTTTCAAAGCTTCATCAATGTGGGTTTTATAGAAAAAGATCTTGCTGGTATCATCAACCTCAGACTTGGATTTCAGCCCAACTCCATTCTCAGTAATGTAAATGGGAGGGTTGCCATATTCTTCTTTGATCCAGTTTAGCAATCTCCGAAGTCCCCAGGACACTGCTCTCATGTAGTCTATTGCAGAGATAGGCCAGGAAGAGTCATTCTCCAATAGCTTTTCTTGGTCATCCTCATAGGAGAATGGTCTTAGCTTGGTGGTCTTATGCTTTATGAGTTTGGTAGTGTAATAGTTTAGGCAGAAGACATCCGCTGTGCCCTTGATATATTCTTTCTCTTCCGCTGTGAAAACAGGAAACCGGGAAGATGGTAGTTTCTGCAGATCACTCCGGTTGCCTACTTTCCACTTCATGGCATCTGGGTAATCTCCATTTTTGAAAACAGGGTGAGCAAACCACCCTCCCATAAACTGCAGGTAACGATCGGCTGCCTCCACATTTCGGGGGTCATTCAGCGGCTCTGGTTCAACCCAGTCCATGTTGAGACTCAAAGAAACAACACCTTTTTGAGTTGCTCTGTATTTCTGGTCATATGTGTGGTAAGCTCTAGCATGAGCTTTCAATATTATGTGGGTCACCTTATAGGGTGCATAGCCTGGATCATCTTTGTAATTTGGTGGGAACATTGCCAGATCATAGCCCAGAGATGAAATGGCGATTGGTTCATTGAAAGTCATCCAGAATTTGACCCTGTCTCCAAAAGTGTGAAAACAAAAGTCTGCATAACTATCAAATAGTTCAACCATCTCAGGGTTCAACCAGCCCCCAATGTCCTGCAGAGCCTGGGGCAGATCCCAGTGGAAGAGTGTGACCATTGGAGTAATATTTTGGGCCAGTAAACCATCAATCAACCGGTTATAATAATTAACTCCATATGTATTTATGGAACGGTTTCTTCCATCTGGAAAAATTCGAGGCCATGACAGGGAGAAGCGATAGCTGTTCACTCTTAATGCTCTCAGTAAATAAAGATCTTCATCAGCTTTATTGTAGCTATCACAAGCTATATCTCCTGTTTCATCATTTTTAATGTTCCCAGGGATGTGGGTAAAATTATCCCATATGCTAGGGCCTTTTCCATCTGCATCCCAGCCTCCTTCAATCTGGTAGGCAGAGGAAGAGACACCCCACAGAAAATCTTCTGGGAAAGTACCATAAAAGTATATATCTCTTTCTAGTTTTGTCTGTTGTGAAAATTTTTCCCAAACCACTTTTGCCTTTGAAGGAACTTCAGAAGCTGGTAAACTAGGCAATCTTGGTGGCATGGGAATATCATTTTTTAGATGCTGAAAAGTTTTATTTGCGACCATATCAGGAAATCCATTGTTTTCAATAACAGTTGAGAAAAAATACGCAGATTTCTTTGGTGTCCGTTGTCTGTTTGCGTCATCAAAATTCACATGATGAAGGCCAAACCTTTGACTGTAACCTGCTGTGCCTTCAAAGCCATCAATCAAAGAGCGGGCAACATACAACTGAACATCAACAGCATCCAGCTTCACAGCTGTCACAAGAAAGAAGAGACAACTTAGTTAGCTTTTCATAATAACCGTAACTTAACTCCCCTTCCATGAATATGATGAAGGCAATTTGCACTTCCAACATGTTGGAGTGAATCAAAATTAACACATTTAATTATTTCTTTCCACATTTAAGACACAATCTAATTCAAAAGATAAACTATAAAAGACATCCTTATCCATGGGTTCAATAACCATGGTTTCATTTCAACCATACTCCAGAAAATATCCTCCCCTCCCCCAGTATTCCCCCTCTGCAGTTCTATGATATGCTCCCAGCCCAAGTATAGTCAAATTATATGGTTTGTTATTATCTATGTATTCAGATATCCAGGGTGGATAGGTGGCTTGGAACATAATATTCCCCACAGATATGGGGGTTGTATTGCTCTCTAGTAGGCTTATATGGAGAAACACAGCTTTTCTATCAGTGATTCTCAACCTTTTTTTGACCAGAAAATTACATTGGATAGACCAGATCAGCTCTAGTTTCTGATACAGAATATATGCCATGGTCACCGACAGGAAAGGAATGGCAGGTGGTACAAAAGAAACAGAAATAAAATAAAATAAAATAAAATAAAATAAAATAAAATAAAGAGGAAGGAGGCTCGTGGACCAGATTTTCATCCTCACAGCCCAGTGGTGGTCTGTCACCCTCAGGTTAAGAACCACTGTTTTACTCTTAAACCTCAACCAAATAAGTCATCACTACCACCTTGATGTGCTCACTAGGGCTGGGCGGTTTCGTTTCGTTAATTCGTAATTCGTTAAAAATTCGTTAATTTTTTAATAACGAAGCTATAACGAACCATTCTGGAGCAACTTAAAAACAAAACGAATTTTTAAATACGTTTTGTAAATGCTTCGTATTTCGTTATGTATTCGTTTCGTTATTGGTTTGAGGTCGTTTCGTTATTATTTCCGCATGTCTGGGGCAAGTTTTATAGTTGTTTTTGTTTAATTAGTGAAAAAAAATTATAATATCACACCAACAGTCAACAACAGAGGGAGAGGGAAGCTTCAGAAGTTTTTTTAGCGTATTGCGCGATCGTGGCCGCCATTAATAATCGATTCGTTATTGTTTCGTTATTGTTTTGTAATTTTTTTACCATTTACGAAATTTCGTAAATATCGAACTTTTTTTAAGGAAAATTTTGTAATTATTTTAAATAACGAAACGCAAAACCCCCCAAAAAACGAATAGATTTTAGAAACAAATTTTTCCGTTGTTACCCAGGCCTAGTGCTCACAGAAATTGACTAGTAGCCAGAGAAGCTGTTTCAAATATGGGAATTATATGGTCTTTATTATCAGCTCCAGACATCAATAGCTGCAACATTTTGACCTTGCTGAAGTATCAGGCCCAGTTTTCCAAGACAGCCCTCCATTGAGTATGTTATAGTAATCCATCCAGGATAGTCAAAGGAAAAATACTCCAGCAATCTTAACAGTGGAATTTATTCTAAAGCAGGGGTCCTCAAACTAAGCCCCGGGGGCCAGATTTACCCGACCCTCGCTCAGGGTCAACCTAAATCTGAAATGGCTTGAAAGCACACAACAACAACAACAATCCTATCTCATCAGGCAAAAGCAGGCCCAGACTTCCCATTGAAATACTAATAAGTTTATATTTATTAAAATTGTTCTTCATTTTAATTATTGTATTGTTTTTTGCACTACAAATAAGATATGTCCAGCGTGCATAGGAATTAATTCATGCTTTTTTCAAATTATAATCCGGCCCTCCAACAGTTTGAGGGACTGTGACCTGGCCTGCTGTTTAAAAAGTTTGACAAAGTTTGACAACTCCTGTTCTAAAGTGTACAAGCAACCTTGGAGAATATTGCTCTAGGAATGGTAAGGGGCTAAATAACTTTCTGTGATGATGATGATGATATTTATTTATACCTGCTTTATTTCCCCCACAAGAGACTCAAAGTGTCTTAATATAAAAGCATCAGCATACAATTTAAAATATATAAATTTGCAAAATATGGGGACACCCATATTCACAGGCGCGACTGGTGGGGACTGGATAAAGGGCCTTCTCGGTAGTGGCCCCATGATTGTGGAATTTCCTCCTCAGAAACATTAGATCAGCCCCCTCCCTCCTGGCCTTCAGAAGAAAAGTGAAAACATGGCTTTGGGATCAAGCCTTTGGAGAATAGTTGCAGTGCAATAATAGATATGGAATATGTGCAATGACTATTGGAACGGCCCTGGACTACGATGATGGATGGCATGATTTTAATATTGAATGTAATGTTTTAAAATGTTTAATGTATTATAACTTTTAATCTTAATTTTATTTTAAATGCCAGTAGAATTGTTTGTCGCTCTAAGGCAGGGGTCCACAAACTTTTTACACAGAGGGCCAGGTCATTGTCCCTCAAACTGTTGGAGGGCCGGGTTATAATTTGAAAAAAATATGAATGAATTCCTATGCACAGTGCATGTATCTTATTTGTAGTGCAAAAACACTTTAGAACAATACAATAATTAAAATGGAAAACAATTTTAACAAATATAAACTTATTAGTATTCCATTGGGAAGTGTGGGCCTGCTTTTGGCTGATGAGATAGGATTGTTGTTGTTGTTATTGTGTGCTTTCAAGTTGTTTCAGACTTAGGTTGATCCTGAGCAAGGGCCAGGTAAATGACCTTGGAGGGCTGCATTTGGCCCCCGGGCCGTAGTTTGAGGACCCCTGCTCTAAGGCATTGAATAATTGCCAATATGTAAGCCCATCTTGAGTCCCCTTTGGGGTTGAGAAAGGCTGGGTATAAACATAGTAAATAAATAAATAAACAAACATTAAAACAGAATTAAATATAAACAGAATTAAATATAAACAGAATTTAAAAATTCCCAGTTAAAAATCATTAAAACACAATTGAAGTTAAAAACTACAGCACTCCCTAAACTGATCTTAAAAACCATCATCTTAAAAATCTGAATAAAAAGGTTTTCGCCTGTGATATAATATCACACCATGTGACAGTTTTATTTCTATGATTAGCTCAATTCATAAGAATCCTTTGTACCTTTTAACACCTCATTGATGTAGAGACGATAGTAATCAATTCTCATGGTGTCATTGCTAAAATCACTTCCATCGTCAACTGGTGCACCATTCTCTGCAATATAAATTGGGATCCTTGAACCTGTGTAGTCTTTGGACACAAATTGGAGCAGTCTCCTCAATCCCCAGGGCACCACATAGATCCAAGGTGCTGCTGTCTGTGGCCAAGAGGGATCCACCTGGGGGGAAAAGCCCCCGATATTGTCATAACTTGGAACACAGGTGTGATTGGCTGAAGCACTGATGAGCCTGGAAGTGTAATGAGAAAGGCCAAAGAAGTCAGCTGTCCCATTCACCAACCTCTTTTCTTCTTCAGTGAAGGTGGGAAGTTGGGCAATTTGGGAAGAACATTGCTGGTTCATGTGCTGAATCTGGGATTTCAGGACATCTGGATAATCGCCGTTAACAAAGATGGGGTGAGCAAACCAGCCCAACATGAAATTCAGGTAGCGTTCCGCTGCTCGTATATCCTCCACACTTCCTGGACTCTTTGGTTCGGCCCAATCAGAATTCAGAACTATTCCCACCTTTCCGTGTTGCTTGGGACGATAGTGGGTATTATAAACATGCCAGGCTAGAGCATGAGCCTTGAGAATAACATGGGCTACCTATGAGAAACAGAGGAAAACACAGGTCACTCCATTGAATATAGCTAACACCTAAAATACCTATTTTGCATGTTAAACATCCTAGATTCAGTCTCTGACATCTCATACAGAAGACGTGGGACTGTTTGAAAAGCTATTGACTTTGGCCGCTTCCACACAGCTGAATAAAATCCCACAATATCTGTTTTGAACTGGAATATATGGTAGTGTGAACTCACATAACCCAGTTCAAAGTAGATATTGTGGGATTTTCTGCCTTGATATTCTGAGTTATATGGCTGTGTTGAAGGGCCCTTTATCACGTGTTGACTTGGATGAGCTCCATATAGTGTTTGGCCAAAAACTAAGCAGATCCAGGCGTATTCTGACTTAAGTGATCAGTGTAGATACACCCATAGACTTCTGGGCTAATCCAATAATGATCACCCCGACTTCTTCTTTAGAAATTAAAGCACTCCAACATGGGGCCCTTCCAGAAAATCCCACATTATCTGAGTGTGGCCTTAGATAACCCAGTTCAAAGCTGATATTGTGGGATTTTCTGCCTTGATATTCTGGGATGTAGGGCTGTGTGGAAGGGCCCTAGGACAACTAATGGCAGGTGGTAGCTAGGCTGACCACAAGACAAGTTCATGTAGCATAATAATGTTATTTGGTTAACTAAGAATGCACAAAAATCTTGGTATTCTCTTTCAATTCCTTCATCAGGCAAAACTTTTTAAAGTATCAAGCAGATGGAGAGAGCAACTGGGGATGTTGGGTGTCATCATATGCACCTTGTCTTCAGTGATATGAGAAGAAGAATGTGTGGATATATCAAATTAGGCTCCAAAGGCCACATCACCAATAGTCCTGGGCTTCCCAGGAAAAAAAAGAGTAAGAGTAGACCATAAACTGAGGTTCTCAGTTTCAAAGTGAGAAAAGTCCAATTCAAAATTTCAACAAAATCAGTACATATCCTAAGTCACTGGTAACATTATATGGCAGAACTGCTATTGTCTTATGTCTGTTATAACAGGCTGTGCTTTTTATTTAATTTTAGGTTGTTAAGTTATAATTTGTATTTATATGTTGGGTTGTATGAATTTTGTTAGCATGGATGCATTGTTGTTGTATTCGGGCACTGAATGTTTGCCTTTTATGTTTGGAATCCGCCCTGATTCCCTTTGGGGAGATAGAGTGGAATATAAATAAAGTTTTATTATTACTGAAGAGGCTATTCTGAGACAGTCACCAGACAGCTGCCCACCTGACAGTCTTATCGCAGGGATACATATGATGACTAACTGTGAGAGAATTCTTGGGTAAAATATGCCCATTTATGGTTCTCCACTATAGTCTTCCTTAAGACCACCCAATTATCTGTTGTGATGTAAGGTTGCTAAATCTTCATAGTCCTCCTGCAAAATATGATGTGCAACTTGGGTTCATGATGCTATCTTTTGATCTGATTTCTTTTAGAATTTTCTTTATAGAAGTGTTTAAAATTAGGAAGTTTTTGCAAAATGTAAGCATGTTTTGAAAGACCTCTCTCTTTCTGCAGTGTTTACGGGCTTTCTAGCAGCCTAAGCATTCTGAAGGGACACACTGTTATACTGAATTAGTCAAAATTTCCTGAAAAGGGATATATCTTCAGAGAGATTCATAGCCTTATTTTAGAGATATTTTCATAGGTTTAATTGAAAAGGCAGACTTTGGATTTTAATAAACATATAGGTTGTTAACTATGGAGTAGTCCATGTCAAGAGCAAGAAGATATCGTAGATAGTACAAAAATGTCCTGAAAGCTGCTTCCAATATTATGACTCCATAGCATAGGAACCATGACACAGGGGTACATCCTTGGGGTTTTTGATAATTATGTAGTCATATAGAAAAAATATATTCTTTTTTTGTAAGCCTTTCTGTATCAGTATTGTCCCAATCCTGCATGGGGCACTTTTTTTGTATGGGAAGAGGTCTACTAGAAAGGAAAAGGAGCTATGGGGTAAGAGTTTCTATGCCACCAGTTGGAATAGTTGAAAGGTGTGAACAATTTGAGGATTTCCAGATATTTCTAACAAAGCTCTTGAGTCCTCTTCAATGGTCAGGTCTCAAAAGACATGTAGTTCAGCAACATCTAGAGGACTACAAGTTGCTCAGCTATGATAAAAATGTGTCATAGAAATCATGTTAGTTTAGATGAGAAAGCCAAAGAGAGTAATTTTCATTTTCATGTTGCCTTATACCAAATTCTTTGAGGTCTTAATATAAACACAGTCAACCAACCAAAGGTCACTAACTAGTGAATACCTGCATGCCTGTAGCCAGTTTTATGGTGTTAAAGATTAGATCATGTTAGTTTGACTTCAACCTTTACCTCCCTTTATCTCGAAATTTATCTCTCTAGTGGCATCCCTTTAATTATCAAAGGCTGTGCCTACAATAACATTTTCCACAATCTGAAGAGAAAGGAACCATCTCATGAGCCATCATTCACAGACACAACACAGCACATAAACTACGAGTGCAATTATGGCATGCTACTTGTTGTTCATACCTGATAGGATGCTATCCCAGGATCAACAATTCCTGGAGGATGCCCTCCAGTGCCATAGCCAGCATAGCTAATGACCCAAGGTTCATGGAAGGTAATCCAGAATTTAACCCGATCTCCAAATGTGTCAAAGCAGAAAGCTGCATACTCTGCAAAAGCACTTATAATACTCTCATTTTGCCATCCACCAAGACCCTGCAGAGTTTGTGGCAGGTCCCAGTGGAACAAAGTCACCATGGGTTCAATGTTCGAATCTAGCAAGCTGTCAATGAGTTTGTTGTAATAACTAACTCCTTGAGGATTCAAGCTGTCCTTAGTCCCATCAGCAAAAATCCTAGGCCATGATATAGAAAATTTGTAAATCTTTGGCCTAAGGCCTCGGAGCAAGTACACATCATACTCTGTCTTGTGGTAGCTGTCACAGGCCACATCAGCTGTTTGATTCTTGTAGACATGCCCTTGATGCCCATATCGATCCCAAATACTCTCTCCTTTTCCATCCTCTGCCCATGCGCCTTCAACCCGGAAGGATCCTGTTGATGTGCCCCAGAGGAAACCTCGAGGGAAAACATCCAACAGAAAAGCATCTCTCTCCAATTCAGACTGATTAGCAAATGTTTCCCAAATTGTTTGGTAGGATGATAATGGGCTGATAACTGATGTCAGTGTCACATCTGGCTTGGGACGAATGGCTAGATTTTCTGTGTGGGAGCTTAAAAGAGAAGAAGATGTGATAAGAGATTATCTTTGTTAATTTTGCCATTACATTTCTACTTATGTCTCAAAAGAAGAATCATTCTTGGATTCAGATGTTTAGAGTATTAAGGATGTGCCTGTTTTGATACCCAAATGTTGAACATTCAGCATTTGAAAAACACCACATCCCAAGGTGAAGTATTTTAATTGATACAGATAGTGCTACAATTCAATTATTCAGTTAGCTATCTCATGTCCAAAGTTGCATACATAAAGATTGGTTGTCTAATGAACTATCTACTAAGTAAGAGTGATACCTGTTGTATAAGTAAAATCCATTACTTGCCCAAATCCTACATGTATTTACCATGTTTATCATAGTTGACAATTACTCTATTTTTCTGGCTCAGCAAGATATGTTGAACCTTTAGAGAAACTGTCTATATAGGGAGGGGATATTTCTAAACTCTTGGATTGGCCAGAATAGAAATAGCTAAGAACCAGAGAGATTTAAATGGAATAACATTTAATTCTTGGTTGAACAGGGTTAGCACTATTTGAAAACAATATTACTAAACCCAATCGCTAAGAAGCTAAATCAAAACAGACAAATGTCTAGAGAATCAGTTGTTGTTTATTTCTTATATCGACAAAATGGAGGATGTTGCAGGCACCAAAAAAACACTGAAGAAATTTGGATCAGATTTCCTGCACTGAAGGTGGTCCAACTGAAAGGATAATCTATGGATACTTTCTGAAGATGAAGGAGCTCTCATGAAAGTTGAGGACCCATGAACTCATGTACAATGATCAGAAACGATTTCTCCTGTTATTGTGGGGAGGAAAAAAATAGTTAAAACTTGATAAAGTTTCTATACACATGACTGTCATGAAAATATGTAATCCATTAAGCTAACAAGCAGCTGAACAAAATAGTGCAATCACAAATCATCTGATCTATGTATTGTTTTAATTTCTTTCAGTTGGGTTTACTTGAGTTTGAATGCAACGCCCAATGTGATAGTAGATTACCCTTGACACTGCTTTTTAAATAGATTAGATGACCTAAGTGGTGTACAGCTTGGCTGTAGGATCCAAAGCTCAAATATATTGAACACTCACGTAGTGGCAGACATCGTCGTCATTTTGCCTGTATTCTTTTCCTAAGTTGCTACAGTGACCATAAAGCTAAGATCCTGGCCTCGCTATGTTGATACTTCTCACCAAAGTTTAATTGAGAGGAATGTGGCAGAGGAGCCACATTGGCATAGAATATAGTAAAGTATTTAGTATGATACTGAGTGATCTAAATTTTCATACATCACTGAAATGATGTATGTCTGGACCATGGGGGAGCAACATTTTGGCAGTTTTTATAATACAAGAAAAGAGAATTTAAGGCTCCCGACTCCAGGGTATGTCTTGACAGAGCTAATTATTTATAGTTCACTACTTTCCAAACACCACTGCATCTGTTCGAAAACATTTTATATTTTGCTGTATTATACATGAATTCCTACAATTAATGAACTGGTTGCATTCCAATTAATTACCATTTCTTAAAATAATACTAAATAATTATGGTACTATTTCACAATGATGCTAGTACACAATTGGAAAATGCCTACCAAGATGGTTTCTATGATGGTACCCTATGTTGTATTATCACACAAACCAATTGTCTGCACTTTTATTCAAATTAAAGACCCATTGTTCATAATGAGGCTTCATTCCCTTATGGAGCAGACCCACTTCTTCAGAAATATGATCTGCATTGCTGCCAGGGAACCAGGTGCTTCAAGTTAGACAGCTCTTAGCACTGCCAATCCATCATCTTTACACAGCTCTTCCAACTCTCCCTCTTAAGTTTTGTGCAATAAGGAAAAAGCAGCAGTGGGAGAGCCAAGGAAAATTACAAATTGAAAACAACTTTGAGCAACTTTGAGCATATCTATACGGAAGAATTCAAAGTCCCACCTAGGAGTCTGTAGAATGAAGCCATGGTAATTGAAGGGGGTATCAATACACAGTGTGGATAACTGGATATGGCCTTTGTCCATATACACAGCAAGGCAATAAGAGAGTAAAAGGATAGTAGAAAGTAACATAAGCCACAGCAAATTTTTAAAAGAAAATCAACCATACAAACATTAGAAACATACCCAGCTTCTTGAATGAGCGAGTTGTTCAAGATGGGATTTACGTCATATCCTATTGCCTGCGCGTCAGCTTCATAAATGGCTGGAAAAAAGTAGTAGGTAGGAGGAGACATTACATGCAGTGGAAAAACACACAGCTCACAGTCTTGTGTCCTTTCTAGTGAAATCCCATCTCTTGCAGGGCCAAGTTGTCCTTCAACATTCCCCAACCTTTAACGTGGCAGAGGCTGACAGGCCTGAATCTTATGTCTGTGTTGACAGTGCTTCAACATCTTCCATCCTACCAGTTGGGCCATAGGGAACCAAATGATTCACACACAGCATTTCCTTTGCAATCTCTCACTACTGGGTTGTTGGGCTTGGGCTCATGTAAGCCACTCTGAGTACCTTTTGGGGAGATGGTGGTGGGGTATAACTAAATAAATAAATAAATAAATATTATTTTTCTGTTCTGTGCTACCCGATAACTGCTACCTGATGCAGCCAGGCCACTCTGATAAGGCAGCGATCCTTTGCTGGAGCTGATAAGGTCAGCTCCGAGTAAAATTAATAGCAAGTTTGTCTTGGAGTTTAGCATAGTTTTTACTGCTTGTGAGCTGTTCCTCAAACCACAAGACCACAGTTGCTCCTTGTAGAAGACTCTTACCACTAAAAATGGAGGCCACTGCTGTCAGTAGGTTTTCTTGTGTGGAAGAACATTCATGGAAATGTAGATGAAACAGCAAAATCTCCAAACCATATGTGGCAGGCTGTAAAACAAAAAGGCAATGAATTCTCTCAAGCTGTAAGCGATCTCTCAGGAGCAATTACTTTAACTATGTAGCAGATCAAGCAAAAGGGATGGTTTGATCTTGAACAACAAGATGCAATGCATAATGGTGTAACTGTCATTATGGACTCTGCAGATGGTTATACTGGTGTTGGAAAAGAAATGGTTCTGTTATCAATTTTACAAACAAAAACAAAACAAAAATATTTCCATACCTTGAACAAAGTATGTTTCGTATTTTTTTCAAATATATATATATATATATATGAATTAAACTGTAAGGAGAATGAGATTGGGAATTGTATAAGAAGCAATTAGAGAAATTAAACATTTAAGGATTAAGAAAACACAATGTAAAATATTAACAAAATGGTATTGAACCCCACACCAACCAGCCCAATTGGCCCACATAACAAAAAACCCCATGAAAATTGTGTTGGCATAAATGTGGAGGAATGGGAGGGTTTAGCCATATGTGGTGGGATTGTGAAAAGTTATATTTCGATAAAAAGGTTAAGGGTGAGATGGAAAAATTACTAGGGAGAAGAAGTAAACAAAAAAAATTATTTACCCAACAAATTGTATGCAATGGGAGGAATAAATACCAGACTGAAACTGCAAAATATATGATAGCAACTACCCAAGCAACAGTTGCCTTAGGATGGAAAGATGAAAGGAAATGGGAATTTTAAAAAATGGCTTGAATATTTATCAGAGTATATGCTCCAAGACTACATAACTGGAAGGAGAACAAAATATATGAATGGGCATCCAAAGGAAAACTGGGAGTCAAAGTGGAAAGAGATTTTAGCCAGAACGAGAGGGAAAGAACCAAAAAATCTTTGACAATGAACTATGCTGCTTTTGAGTGTGATGGAATCTCCTTCTTTAGAGGTTTTTAGACAGTGGTTGGATGGCCATCTGTCAGGAGTGTTTTGATTGTGTGTTCCTGCCTGGCAGAAGGGGGTTGGACTGAATGTTCCATGTGGTCTCTTCCAACTCTCTGATTCTCTGATTTCTCCTGGGTCAAAGGAAATTCTGTCTAAGGCAGTAGGAATTATAAGGGTGGATCATCACAACATCTATTGCAAAAGGTGAGGCTACCATTGTACAACATGGGTCCCACAAAATATGAAAAAGGCTGGATATGATTCACTGTGTAATGATTATGTAGATATCTTCCCAGGTGTTCTTTTATCTTAATGCTAACAAATGATAACTAAACTGGTAACAGATTATTCATGAGTATCTACAGAAAACTGGAAAATAGCTTGGTGGAAGTGTCAGAATTACCTGTAGCTCATTCAGCATCTGTTCAATGCCCGCTTCCTTTTTACAGTTGTAGTGTAGGCTGAGAGAGAGAAAATCGATAGAGTCCTGGAAAATAAACTCCATAGCATTACTACATAGTGCTCATTAAAATTTGTAATTGTGATTGCAGGTCATTTTCAGGTAGTAAGAAATAGATAGGACTCAGAAGTACACACACACCAGGAGCCCAAAGTGCTGCTCTGAACATATTTCAAAACAATGTTCTGATTTGTGTTCAGTGATGATGGAATTGAAATGAAATAGTATGACTGAAGAGAAATTTTGTATGAGACACCAGTTATTTATATACAGAAGCTGCCTATGATTTAAGGAGGGCTGATTCTCACACTTTTTGCAGCTGTGACTATTACTTTCAAATCTGCCTAGGAGGAACCAACATAACACTGAAACATTGCACGTATGGGTAAAGATGGTTGAGATAAGGGTGCCATGCCAAAGAAGAAAGAAGCCCCCGGTGGTGCAATGGGTTAAACCCTTGTGCCGGTTGAACTATTGATCAAAAGGTTGGTGGTTTGAATCCGGGAAACAGGGAGAGCTCCTGTATGTCAGCTCCAGCTTCTCATGCAGGGACATAAGAAAAGCCTCCCACAGGCTTTCCCTGGGCAGACGGCCCATTCTCTTACACCAGAAGCGACTTGAAATTTCTGAAGTTGCTCCTGACACATAAAAAACAAAACAAAACAAAAAAAACCCCAAAGAAGAGCCATTCTAATGGTATGCTTTTTTAAAAAAAGTTGTTAGATTGGCAACATTTGCAAAATGGGGAAATAAATTGTTGTTGAGTGCCTTCAAAATGTTTCTGACTTCTGGCATCAGTAAGATGATGCTATCAAGGGGTTTTCTGAGGCTAAGAATCCATGTCTTATGCAAAGTTAAATCTTGATCTCCAGAGCTGTAGTCCAACACTCAAACCACTACACCATGCTTTAAAGTAAATAATTTATTTACTTAAATACCTTTAAAAATGGAACTACGAGATTAACCAATGGCAATAGAAGGGAATGTACAACCATAACTTTAAAAATAGCTTTCCAATCTCGCATGTTTAGGTGGTTATTAGTTCCATGTCTGCCCTGAGTTCCTCTGGAGAGAGAGAGAGGGAGGGATATAAATAAATAAATGAATGAATGAATAATAATAATAATAATAATAATGCATGGACATTGCAACCAACAATTTCCTACAGATTTGGTATGCAGAAAAATAGATGTGTACCTTTATGAGAGCCAGTGTGGAGTAGTGGTTTGAACATCTGAACTATGACTCTGGAGTCCAGGGTTAGAATCCTTGCTTAGTCATGGGAACCCACTGGGTGACACTGGGCAAGTCACATTCTCTCAGCTTCAGAGGAAGGCAAAGGCAACCCTTTGCTGAATAAGTCTTGCCAAGAAAACTCAATGACAGGTTCACTTTGGGGTTGCCATCGGTCCGAAATGACTTGAAGACACACAACAACAACAGCATGGTGTATTTACCTATTCTTTCAAAAGAAGTAATATCTGTGTAAGGTTATAGGTGGGCATGCATTAACCTTAAGGCTTTGGGTGTGTGAGTCCCCTTGGATCGTGCCCAACATTCACTTGTGTGCCCAGCATGATGTTTCCTAGAGTGATAGGTCAAATGACTTACCTTGAAGTCTCTTGAAACTCCTTTTGCTTCCTAGCAACTGGCATTTAGTGCTACACTGCTCCTGATTATGGAGTCTCCAGTCATTATAACTAAGCCCCAGGTAGATCACCCATCCATGAATTTGTCTAGCCAGGATTTATAGTAACCAAAGTTTATTGCCATTACTGCCACCTGAAGATGCTATAACTCCACCCAGTTCCTTTTTCTTGTAGGGCACCGTGGGCTTTGCATAGACCACCACATGGGCAGAATGTTGGACTATATAGGCTTTTAATGTTCTTGCTTCATGACAGTACATTCAATAAATCAGTTATGTTCTACACAAGTATATCATTTTGTTAGGCTCTGCTGAACATACCGCAGTAGGAATAATCAGGTAGTTTACAACACTGTCACTCCATCAGCCATACAGATGTTCCTTGTCCTCTGAAGTCCCCTCACCACCTCCATCCACCTGGTGAAACCTCCAGAGCAAATTCTGAGTGTGTTCATATGTCACTGTCTCACATCTGCTTCACAGCACATTGCATTTGTTCCATGATTTTAAGTCTAAGTGATGCATGATTGCCTCTAACACCAGGAAGGGCTCATTACGGATTCAGCTACAGTACACTTCCCACAACTGATGACCTGACAAGCCAAGAACAGTTCAACAGCCTGACAGATGCTCAATAGCTTCATACAGGTTGCAAAAACAGGCTGATCAAGGTGCCAACGGGTTGTATTTCTCAGGAGGAGGGAAGGTCACGCTATGTTCAGGTCAGAGTGAACCCAAATAAAACTTCAGCATGAAAAAAAGCCAATGGGATTTGGCCTGCATCAATAGGAGTATAGTGTCTAGATCCAGGGAAGTCATGCTACCCCTCTATTCTGCCTTGGTTAGACCACACCTGGAATACTGTGTCCAATTCTGGGCACCGCAATTGAAAGGAGATGTTGACAAGCTGGAATATGCCCAGAGGAGGGCAACTAAAATGATCAAGGGTCTGGAGAACAAGCCTTATAAGGAGCTGCTTAAAGAGCTGGGCATGTTTAGTCTGAAGAAGAGAAGGCTGAGAGAAGACATGATAGCCATATATAAATACGTGCGAGGAAGTCATAGGGAGGAGGGAGCAAGCTTGTTTTCTGCTTCCCTGGAGACTAGGAAGCAGAACAATGGCTTCAAACTACAAGAAAGGAGATTCCATCTGAACATGAGGAAGAACTTCCTGTGAGAGCCGTTCAGCAGTGGAACTCTCTGCCCCGGAGTGTGGTGGAGGCTCCTTCTTTGGAAGCTTTTAAACAGAGGCTGGATGGCCATCTGTTGGGGGTATTTTGAATGCAATTTTCCTGCTTCTTGGCAGGGGGTTGGACTGGATGGCCCATGAAGTCTCTTCCAATTTTATGATTCTATGATTCTAAGTGCTCTTATTTCTCTAGGCAAATACTCATGTTGCACATAGAAAATAAAATTGCTCACCAAAATTGTAGCCAGGAAAGTTCTAGATGGCACAAGCACAGCATCGTCATGAACATCTAATGAAATAGACAGTTTTCCATCTGGAAGTCAAAAGAAGAGGAAAAAATAATTTGTTATTGATGGAGAAAAACCTGGTTTGCTTGGTAGAAAGGTAAACTATAATTGTTTGTTTATTATGATCTCACAGTGGGCATCATCATCATAGCTTTATCGATGCACTTTGAGCAAAATTGCCAGGAAAGAAGGCAAAAATCTTTCACCTGCCCCACTTTTTTTTCATTATCTTTGGGCTAAATACAGATGGTACCTAATAAGGGGACTCTGCATTCACCCTTGAAACTGTTTCAAGGGCTTCAACTGCCATTGGCATGGAAGCATCTTGGATTTCTCCTTTTTATAGGGGCGCTAGCTATCCCCTGCCATGCATTGCTGTGGCCCAGTCTGTGTATATGTGTTTTGTGTGTGTATATATGTGTATATGTGTGTTTGTGTATATATGTCTGGTTTTGTGCATGCGTTGTAATGTATTTTTTGTTGTTTTTTAAAGTCTCTTCTGCTGCATTTTTAATGTTTTTATGAGTGATGGTCACTCGTTGGCCTGATAGGTGTATTATGTCCAATTTTGATTTAAATTCATCCAGTGGTTTTTGAGTTATGTTAATCCCACAAACGAACATTACATTTTTATTTATATAGATTGCATAAGTAGAATCTCTTTCGCTTGCTCTTGACCCCTTTCCCTTATCATAACTCCTGGAGGAGAAACTCAGTGGTTGCTGGAGATGTGACTAGCTCCCTTTCCCCAAAGACAGAAGTAGGTGGCTAACGGCAAAAGTTTTGGGATTTAAAGTATTTCGAATTTCAGAATGAGAGAGATTTCTCAGCTAGAGATCACCAACACCCTGGCAACAAATGATCCCCAGGATTCCTTAAAGGATGCAACCATGCCAGTTAAAAGTAAAATTATAGTGCTATAACTTCAGTGTTCGAATCTGGGGAGCAGGGTGAGCTCCTGCTGTTAGTCCCAACTTCTGCCAACCCAGCAGTTTGAAAACATGCAAAGATGAATAGATCAGTAGGTACCACTTCTGTGGGAAGGTAATGGTGTCCCATGTAGTCATGCTGGCCACATGACCTTGGAGTCATCTATGAACAATGCCGGCTCTTTGGCTTAGAAATGGAGATGAGCACCACCCCCAGAGATGGATCCGACTAGACTTAATATCAGGGGAAACCTTAACCTTTTAATTTCAATGTGGGTGGGCCCTTGGAGAGCTTAAACAGTCAACTCAGGAATCAATGCCTGCAGTCTTCACAAAGACTTATGACTACAATCTTATCGCACTACACACAGGGGAAAAGAAAGTTGAACTGGCCATGGCACAAAGAAGAGTTTGAGATCACAGTTGAAAACAACTGGACCATGTCAAGGTCCAGCTCCAGTTGACCCCATTGGGAAAAAAGAGCAAACCATGTAACTTTGTGTGTGTTTTGGGTCTCAAGCCACAGAAATGAAAAGCAAGTCAGAGAAGTAGAAAGGAAGGAAATTGAGAAAAGGTTGCACTGTAATTTTGTTGACAGGATAGATAAGACAAAAGGCTATGGGAAATCAAGGGAAAGGTTGAGGGAAACAAAAATGGAAACAACAAGGATATTTAGCATTTTCCAGATGTTTGTAGGCAAGACAATTTGATGAAGTTGGGATAGACTGTGTCCAGGACCTTGTTGTGCTTTAGAATAGGATATCTCTCCTCAGTTATTCAAGTGCAACAAAATGTGGTGCTCAGCCTCTTAATACTTTTTTTTTCGTGTTAGGAGCAACTTGATAAATGGTGAAAGGAGCCCCCAGTGGCGCAATGGGTTAGTCGGTTCAAATCCGGGGAGCGAGATGACCTCCCACCTGTCAGTTCCAGATTCTCATGCAGGGACATCAGAGAAGCCTCCCACAGGCATCTTCTGGGCAACCTCCTCGCAGACAGCCAATCCTCTCACACCAGAAGTTCTTAACACTATAGTTCGCTGGTTCTCAGTCTTCCTAATGTGGCGACCCCTTAATACAGTTCCTCATGCTGTGGTGACTCCCAACCATAAATTTATTTTCATTGCTGCTTCCTAACTGTAAATTTGCTACTGTTATGAATTGTAATGTAGATATCCAATATGTATGATGTATTTTCATTCACTGGACCAAATTTGGCCCAAATTTGAATACTGGTGGGGTTGGAGGGGATTGATTTTGTCATTTGGGAGTTGTAGTTGCTGGGATTTATAGTTAGCCTACAGCCAAAGTGCATTCTGAACTCCACCAGCAATGGAATAGGACCAACCTTGGCACACACAACACCCATGACCAAAAATACTGGAAGGGCTTGATGGGCATTGACCTTGAATTTGGAGTAGTAGTCTACCTACATCCAGAGAGCACTGTGGACTCCAACAATGATGGATCTGGACCAAGCCTGGCACGAATCCTCAATATGACCAAATGTGAACACTGGTGGAGTTTGGGAAAAATAGACCTTGACATTTGGGATTTGTAGTTGCTGGGATTTATAGTTTACCTACAATCAAAGAACATTCTGAACC
This sequence comes from Anolis sagrei, assembly GCF_037176765.1. Taxonomy (NCBI): domain Eukaryota; kingdom Metazoa; phylum Chordata; class Lepidosauria; order Squamata; family Anolidae; genus Anolis; species Anolis sagrei. The sequence goes on along the minus strand of NC_090021.1, from coordinate 213,813,934 downwards.
CCTCCAATGATAGAATTGGGTCAAGCTTCCCACACAGAACCCCCATGACCAACAGAAAATACTGTGTTTTCTAATGGTCTTTGACAACCCCTCTGACACCCCTCGCGACCCCCCTCAGGGGTCCCAACCCCCAGGTTGAGAAACGCTGCTATAGATAATTCATTGCTTCCCACAGACATTGTATTTATCTCCACAACTCCCCACATATCTTCAGAATTCACTCCACACATTTGGAGAAGACATAGGCATTTCCCCATCCCACCAAGATTTTCATTTACCTTCTGAAAAATAGTTTTCATGGAAGATCTTATAAACTTTTTCATGCGCTGAAGCTAGCACCTGGAAAGGTAAAGCAAGTGGATCTCCTTGTGGTAGAGACTCTGTGATCTCGGTCAGGTTGCCGAAAGTGAGCCAGGTGTCGACAAGATCACTAAACAACCCAAAGGAGTAGTCTGCATATTGTGCAAAAAGTTCAATGAAAGCCGCAGGCTGTTGAGCACGTAAAGACTTCGGCAAGTGTTTCTGATGGAGTATTAAAACAGGCTTAAGATCTGCAGCTCTGAGAGCTTGAAGAAGCTGTCTGTAGCATACAATATTAGTGTCGTTGGCAGATTTGGCATTCATCTCTGGGAAGAGGTAAGTCCAAGGCAAGAACACCTTAAAGTGAGTCACGCCATTTTCATGGAGCTCATCAAAGTATGGCAGCAAGGAAGTGAGAGAAGGCTGATGACAAAGATAATCCGATTGGGATGTTTCAGAATTAAAAGCAGCATCTCTTACATTTCCGCTTTTGGTGTTTAAATGACTTACTAACTCATTAGTAAGAGGGCCAGCAATAAAAACATAGTTCTCAGTAGGATCCCAGTTTACTCCAGTGCAAAAGAAAGGGAGCAGAAAAACCACACAGAACTTGCATACCAGGGCCATGTCTGCCAATACAGGCACAAGAATGCTTGCCCCATTTATACTCAAAGATAATAAAATTAACATTTAACTTGTGCTCTTTATCAGAAGGGTACAAAGTTGGCAAGTGGCAACAGAAATCAAGATAACAGAATCAAAGGTTAATTAAAAGAGTATCAGTCAAGGAGAATATTGGGCTTCTTTAAAGAGAACACTCGAGTCATCAGCTAAAAACATCCAAAGCAGATCAGAGGTGGACTACAGTATATACCAGTGGTTCCAACCATTTTTTTTTTTACCAGGGACCTCTCTCCAACATTAGTATCAAAAGGAGTTATGAATCAGTTTTTGGTCAATTTTAGATTTGGTTTGGTTATTTGAGGTGCTGATTCAGAAAATTGCATTGGATAGACCACATCAGCTCTAGTTACTGATACAGGACATATGCTATCCAGTAGTCATCATCTACTCGCCCACAGAAAACCATATTTAATAATCAAGAGCTGATGTGGCTAATCTTTCATGGGTAGTCAGCCTTTCCCCTCCTGACATCCCAGTTGCTTTGTCACTATAAGAGGGTTTAGCGAGACCAGTTGCTCTCGTTGCTGCATGGTTTTGTGGCAAGTGTGTAGTAATGATGAGGTTGCAGATCATATTTTTGTTCTTGTGGACCATTGGTGAGTCGCCTAAGGGCTGAGAATAGCGGTATACAAATGAAGTAAATAAATAAATAAATAAATAAATAAATAAATACTGGTATATGCATCGATAAAGGACAGAAATGGTGCCACACTGGAGAGAGTAGAGGGGACATTGCTTCTTTTAGGTTCTCCCATGATGGACTGAGCTCTTGCTTTTTGCCACTCTTCTCAAAGAAGGGAATGGCGCCTATTTTTTTAATAAAATATTTGACTGGAGTTATACATGAGTATATCGAGGAAGTCATGAGAGAAACCAAAGGTTCCCAATCCCACCTTGCCCTTGTAAAGCTGATACAGCGATAGGAGACACTGTCAGGGGACATTCTCCAAACTTGTCATTCATTCTTTCTCCCTGGCAGTTTCTACAGGGAAATGCCAAAACATTTTGTACTTGATCTACGTTCCAACTCAAAAAGAAAAATGGTTTGGCAAAACTAAGACAGCGAAAGATTTACACCAGTGGTTCCCAACCTGTGGTCCATGGACCACCAGTGGTCTGTAATAACTAAAATATAGATCATGGTCTCACCGTTACTACTACGAAGAATAACAAAGCCCAACCAATAGTTTTTTCTTAGTGTCTTTGTTTTTAGGCCTGTGCCTGGGGTTATTTGGGGTGCCGATTCAGAAAATTGCATTGGATAGATCACAACAGCTCTAGATTATTAAATATGGTTTTCTGTGAGCGAACACATGGTGACTACTGGATAGGGTATGTTCTGTATCAGAAGTTAGAGCTGATGTGGTTTATCCAAAACAATTTTCTAAATCAGCACCCCAAATGACCAAACTGAGTCTAAGGTTGAGCAAAAACTGATTTGTAACCCTTTTGGTACTAATGTTGGAGAGTGGTCCCTGGTCAAAAAAAGGTTGGGAACCACTGATTTACAACTACAAGAGGTGACATGTGAGCCACATACTCATACATCCTGGACTTTTTTTTAAAAGATAAAAATGAGAAGACCAACACAGACCTCTTTTATGTCATTCTAGTATCTGAAATCATATATACATTCAATGCTTTGGAGCCAAAACCTAAGTGACAATTTGACTTAGGCTGGATCTATACTGTCCTATATCCAAAGATCTGATCTGCTTTGAACAGGATTGTATGAGTCTACAGTGCCCAATAGTCTGAGATAAGCAAATAATCTGGATTTTACATGGCAGTGTAGAAGTGGTTTTAGATAGATTGATTACTGTTGTTTATACCTGCAGCTATTGATTTTACCAGGGGGGGTTGTGAAGTGAGATATATATGTTGGCTGTTTTGTTACATTATTGTTTCTGCAATTTTTGTATTTTCCGTGTTTGCACCTTTGAATGCTTTGTCAGCCGCTCCGAGTCCCTCCGGGAGATGGCGGCAGGGTACAAATAAAGTTTAATTATTATTACTATTATTATTTTACTGACACAAAACACAGTATGACACAGCAAATGAAATATATATGCTGGATTTCGTATCACAAAATCACAAGTTAAACAGTTTAGAACTGTGTGAAGTATTTTCAAATGATGCGCGCAGATCCAAGTAAGGTGGCCTTTTGCAGTTGACAAATCGTGATTTTGTCGATGTATATTGTTTTCAAATGACAGCTGAGATCTTTTGGTACGGCAACCAGCGTACCAATTATCACTAGGACCACTTGTACTGGTTTATACTGGAGCCCTTGTTGATGAAGATGATTATTATTAGTTCAACATTCAGCAAGGAAAACAAGACCTTTTGGAAACAGATATACAGGGATAAGGCTTTATTTAACACAATATTTATTTAACACAAAGAGTTGGAAGAAAGAGCTACAATATTGCACTACAGAAAAATTATTTAAGTACTTCTCTTTTTAGTAAAACACAGAAGCTGCAAGTCGGCCACTTTTTAAAAAGTTCTCTTATCAGGTCTCTTGTTTGCAAAGAATATTATCTATATTATTATCTATATAAAAGATTATTTAAAAATAGACCAGGTGGGTGAATTCGCTGACAGAGTTTTTTCAGGTTAGGCAACTATATACAATGGTGACAAGCATCAGGTGACAAGATGAGGAATGGCATCTAGTAAGCACGTCGTTGATTCTGCAGCATTTCTTCCTAGTCTTCCAGCAAGTAGTTAGGGTTAACTACAAGAAAAGGGTCCTCGTCAAAGCTCTGTCCTTCCTCCGAATCCTTCAGTCCTGTCTGACTGAGCTCAATTAGAATGTGGTCCTGAAACAAGACAATTCTGAAGTCAGGTCAAGCTCCGAGAGTCTTATTATGTATGCTCTACAAATGACAATAAGCATGCTAAACTTCAAGTAACATGCCAGTTTTAAATATTGATTTACTGCCTTAATAAGAATGAGGATCAAAGCCTTAAAGCTCATCAGCCCCATAGTGCTATGCATACTAATGGATCTATGTGAATGCAACCATCCCACTCTCACCTACTATAGAAGATCAATATACCATATATACTCAAGTATAAGCCAAGTTTTACAGCCCCTTTTTAAGGCTGAAACCCCCCCCCCTCAACTTATACTCGAGTGAGGGTCTTAGTTGGCTTATATTCGGGTTAGTTTATACTCGAGTATATAGGTAATCAGAGTTGGATAGTCTTATCTTAAATTACTGTTTTAATATTCAAAATATTAAATATTCAAAAACATTTAACCTGATACCTCAATTAATGTAATTTTATTGGTATCGATTGATATTTTGAAATTTACCAGTAGCGGCTACATTTCCCACCCTCAGATTATACCCGAGTCAATACATTTTCCCATTTTTTTTTTGTGGTAAAAATAGGTGCCTCAGCTTTATATTCAGGTTGACTTATACTCGAGTATATATGGTAACTAACTGCGTATACAGTGAAATCGTACAAACGTCTATGTAGTATGCAGACTTTTAAAAACTCAATGATACTTACTGTTGGTTAGGTGAATATACCTAAGATATAAGATAAGATATACCTACATAAGATAGTCCAATCTTATGTAGTCCATAAGATTGGACTACAATCTTATGGACACCTTGCTGGGAGCATTTTTTTTGTTATGTCAGGAGCGACTTGAGAAACTGCAAGTCGCTTCTGGTGTGAGAGAACTGGCCATCTGCAAGGATATTGCCCAAGGGATGCCGGGATGTTTTGATGTTTTACCATCCTTGTGGGAGGTTTCTCTCATGTCCCTGCATGGGGAGCTGGAGCTGACAAGAGGGAGATCATCCGCGCTCTCCCCAGATTAAAACCTCTGACTTGATGGTCTTCAGTCCTGCCGGCACAAGGGTTAACCCACTGCGCCACTGGGGGCTCCTGGGAGCATATTAAACTGCAGCTTGTATGAGATGCAAGCCGCAAACGTACTGCGGAATACGACACATTAAATACAGTAGAACGTGCTTGAAGGTACATATGCATAAGATCAAAAGACCACATTAGTACTTCCTTCTGATAGTACACAGTGCACATCAATACTTTCTTCTTTCAAAGGTTTGATCCAAAGAGCTCAAGACTAGCATTTTGGCTTCAAAAAAGACCCCAAATGTACGTACATAATGAGTAAGGCGATGGATAACTTTTTCTATTATCTTCTTTTTATTGATGAGCTCTTCTTCAGAATCTATCTCTGACTCAATTTCCTTCAAGTACCAGTTGATGAGCTCACTTCTTTTTAAGGAGGCGTCGTCATCTTCTGCAAAAACAAAGGGAAAAAAACAAGTTTATCATTATGTATCAATAATCATGCCTCTGGTGGCACTGTGGGTTAAACCGCTGAGCTGCTGAACTTGCTGACTGAAAGGCTGGCGGTTGGAATCAAGGGAGATGGGTGAGCTCCCGCTGTCAGCCCCAGCTTCTGCCAACATAGCAGTTTGAACACATGCAAATGTGAGTAGATCAATAGGTACTGCTTTGGCGGGAAGGTAATGGCACTCAATGCAGTCATGCTGGCCACATGACCACAGACTACAGACTCTTTGCCTTAGAAGTGGAGATGAGCACCACCATCTAGAGTCGGACTCGACTAGACTTCATGTCAGGAGGAAACCTTTACCTTTACTTATCAATATTTACCTTTACTTATCAATAATCAGGTTAATATTTAGCATTTATATAACTCAAGTGGCCTTCACACACCTTATCTCAATGATCTGTAAGATATTGTAAGCAGTGAGGCAAAAGTAATCAGTATCAAGATCATGAGACATTTCCAGTCCTGCCCTCAGGTTGTCTTACTCAAAGAGAAAAAAAAGCATTTTGTGTGAAGATTTTAAAGAAAGGGAATAGAAATGTCTCCTTTCATCCTCTCCCGCAGAAATCCTGATATACAGATCACTCTTTATTTCTTCACTCAGCTTCTCAAACTTTTAGAGGTAGGCTAGCTCTCTTCTTACCTTCTTCCGATTTCCTCAGATGCATGACAAGGAGGTTGGATATTTTGCGATATTCAGGGAAACTTAGTCTTAAGGGAGCCTTGTGTGCTGATTCCTTGTCCCCATCATCTGCATGATCAGTTACACCATTCACCAAACCATTGACAGTAACGGGTTCTCCATTTCCTAGAAAACAAGGACAGGGGATGGTGTTTTGCATGTGCATCAGTCCAGGGCAGGGAATGAAAGATTTCAGTGGACATACATTATGAGGTAGGTCGTTCCAATGAACGTCCTATTTCATGGCTCAGAATGAAAACATACCTTATATACTTGAGTATAAGCCGAGTTTTTCAGCTTTTTTTTAAAGGCTGAAAAAGCCCCCCTCGGCTTATATTCGAGTCAAAGTTATTATTGTCTTTATTACATTATTTTAATCTATTATTATTATTATTATTATTATTATATTACATTTATTAATTTAATCTATTATTAAAATTACATTTATTGTTGTTGTTTATTTGTTTAGTCATTTCCGACTATTCATGACTCATGAACCAGCCCATGCCAGAGCTCCCTGTCGGCCGTCACCACCCCCAGCTCCTTCAAGTTCAATCCAGTCACTTCAAGGATCCCATCCATCCATCTTGCCCTTGGTCGGCCCCTCTCCCTTTTTCCTTCCATTTTCCCCAGCATAATTGTCTTCTTTAAGCTTTCCTGCCTTCTCATTATGTGGCCAAAGTACTTCATTTTTGCCTCTATTATCCTTCCCTCCAGTGAGCAGTCGGGCTTTATTTCCTGAAGTATGAACTGGTTGGGTCTTCTGGCGGTCCAAGGCACTCTCAGAACTTTCCTCCAACACCACAGTTCAAAAGCATCTCATTATTATATTTCTCATGTTTCTCTATTTATTATTGTTATTATTATTACATTTATTATTTTTCTCTATTATTATTACATTTATTATTTTACTCTATTATTATTGGTGTTACATTTACATTATTTTACTCTATTATTATTTTTATTATGACATTTCCATTATTTTACTCTATTTTTATTATTACATTTATTATTTTACTCTATTATTATTATTTTTATTACATGTATTATTTTACTCTTATTGGAAAGATACATAAGCACATTTACAATGAAGGTTAGAATAAATGGTTTAATCAGAATTGGACAGACTTATCTGAAATTACAGTTTTATGCACATATTCAAAAACATTTAACCTACTGATGCCTCAATTAATGTGATTAATGTAATGAGTCCCCTTCGGGGTGAGAAGAGCAGGGTATAAATATAGGAAATAAATAAATAGGAAATTTTATTGGTATCTATTTTTATTTTGAAATTTACCAGTATACGTTTTCCCAGTTTTTTTGTGGTAAAATTAGGTGCCTTGGATTGTATTTGGGTCGGCATACACTTGAGTATATACGGTAATTTAAGTTTTACACACATGTCCATCTGATGGTACACAGGACTAAAAAGTGTGTGTCTGTTTTTGAGAAAGAGAGCAGATATAGCTAAAATCCTACAAAACCGCCCCACGGTTTAGTAGGGGGACTCAGGGCAGTTACAACAAGAGGAATCAATGTACATAATATCAAAAAAAAAAAAAAAAGAAGAAGAAGAAGAAGAAGAAGAAGAAAGAATACTTCCTGCCCAAAGGCTTGATAGAAGGATGCCAAGCATCCCCATTCTTGCAAGAAATATATAGGAAAGTCATGATTAAAATGATCACTGACTGCACTTGAACTGGTCCTAGGAACAAACTAAGATGCTCCCATTATTGATTTAAGAGATTTCTATCTTGTCTTTGAGCACCAAAGTTTTTCTCTCAAGTAGGACTACATGGCTACCCACCTGCAACTCCGTCCTGGGCCTCATGCACTTCCATGGGCTGCTCCTCCTCCTCCTCCTCTTGGTCTAAGTTGATATCTGGAGTTTCAACTCGGATGATAGACTTATTTAATAACCTGAAAGCTTCCTTCACGTGTTTTGGATGAACCTAGTCAGAATGTTTAAGAAGAGACAGATGAACGTCTGTGGGTCCACACAAACCCCTCATAGGAGAAACAAACAAGCTCTAGAGTAGAGCTTTCCAAACATTTCAGGTTCACGACATGCATCATTTTGTGACGCAGTAATTTATGTTTTTTAGCAAACCAGAGGTTAAACCAATCTCTTATAAGAGATACAGACACATACATAAATTGTAATAATGAAAAGTATGGGGCTAAATTATGGGGGAGCTAAAAGCGGGAGCTCACCCCACTCCCCAGATTCAAACCGCTGATCTTCCAATCAGCAAGTTCAGCAATGCAGCAGTTTAACCTGCTGCGCCACTGTGCAACATAATTTTCATTTTTGTTTCTTGATTTATGATGGATAACTGTATAACCACATTCAGAAACAGATACATTTAACATTTTCATGGCCCTTCCATTCCAAGTGTCTCCAATCAAACAAGATTCTGCCATGATTAAACTTGAACCATGCCCGAATGATATATTTTAGTAGCAGAAAGCAAGTTAGGCATGCCAACAGGGAAATCTTGGTCAAGATCATCACGCCAAATGCTTCCCCATCACTTGCAGCTACCTCATCACAGCAGTGCATCCGTGCCATTGCTTCTGAAAGTCGGATCATGCTCTCCAGCTGTCGCACTGTGATCCTCCATGAAGATTTCGTAATGCCAGAGCCGTCCCGCTGGCGCAACCGCTTGTACTGCTCAACTATAAAATCTTCTGACTCTTTAGAAATCTATTGGAGGAAAGAAGAAAAAAGAGTGACAGCTACAGTGGAATTGGTCAGTGCTCACTACCTAATATGGAGCAATATACATTAACTAATATTCAATTGAAATCAACTCTGTATTTCCAGGCCCCACCATCCAATGAATATGGATTCAATTTATTTTTGGTTGCAATATATATGGTAATTTATTCAGGCAATGCAGATAAGAGTTTGTTCCAAGTCATGCTTAAATACTATTTATTGGATCAAGCAAAAGAGGCACCAACATCCAGAGAAAATATGACCTTGTATTCATAAATGGAAAGATTATCATTTGCATATGGGAATATGAGGAGAAAACCAGGATTAAAATACATACATATGTATATCAACTAGCCAGTAGTTCTCAACCTGTGGGTCCCCAGATGTTTTGGCCTTCAACACCCAGAAATCCTAAAAGCTGGTTAACTAGCTGGGATTTCTGGGAGTTGTAGGCCAAAACACCTGGGGACCCACAGGTTGAGAACCACTGAACTAGGGTTTGAAGCAACAATGCCACAGCTAAACAAAAACAGATGAAGGTGGTTGAGGAACCTTGGAGTAGTTTCCCAACTAAGTCCACAAATAAGAGAGCTGCTCTAGGAGTTCTAACACATTAGCTAGCACCATAGATAACTATACAAAAATCTTCATCTGTGAATCAATTTCCAGCTATGCAGCTTGAAAAAGACTAACAGCCAGATTCCATGCATTTTTGCTCAAACAACAAACACAATATTGATAAAAAGGGAAACACACTGGTAAGTTTGATTGACAGAGAAGTGACTGACAAAGAATTGGACCCCTATCAAGTTGCACTAACTGAATAAACCAACCCTGAATACTGTATTCTGTTAACATTACACAATGCACATCAATTATGGGAACTATAAGCATTGTCGGTACCTTTGGTTTGAACTGCCTGGCAAACAGAAGGTATCTTCGGATATCATCTAATGTATAAATGCGATCAATGGATTCTTCAATCCTAGAATGAAGATCCACGATGCGCCTAGCGATGGCGTAGTCTGTGACCTGTAGCAGGAGAAGCGTGGGTCAGAATACAATTCCAAAAACTCCAGCTAATAATGGATAAAAGCAACGGATTAACAATTATATACACAACTATGCAGAAAACCAAATGCAGCTAATTAACTTAAGTTTTTGCAACTGCTTTAGCAGAAGTAGCAATAGAACTGGGTCACTGAATACATGATTGGACATTATCTTTGTTCAGAGAACTAAATGTATTTATTTATTTACTTACTACATTTATATACTGCTTTTCTCCCCCTAAGGCAGTGGTTCTCAACCCTTGGGTCCCCAGATGTTTTGGACTTCAACGCCCAGAAATCCTAACAGCTGGTAAACTGGCTGGGATTTCTGGGAGTTGTAGGCCAAAAACATCTGGGGACCCCAGGTTGTGGACTACTGCCCTAAGGGAACTCAAAGGGGTTTCCAACATTATAAAGGCAAAATTCAATGCCGTGAAAACCAAAAAATACCAAGACAATAACATGTAACTATAAATTAACCTAACCAAATTAAAACATAAACATAAAAGAACATTTATACATAAAACATAAAAACTAAACCTCAATAATATAATAACATTTATATTAAAACCCACCAATAAACAACACGATTTAAAAATAGTTATTAAAACCATGGAAATGAACAAAATCTGGCTACCAGTATTTTTTTAAAAAACCTCTAAAATCAAGACAGTGAATAAAAAACAACACTCAGAAAACAGGGGGATTCCAGACAGGAATCAATCGGGCAGCTAATACCTCCCAACAAAGGATTCCCCCAGGCAGGAAGCAGCCAGGCTTTGAAGCTGCAAGGCCATTCAATGCTAATCATGGTGGCCAATTGCAACATTCACACCTGCCTCTAGTCCTTTCTCCCACCCTGGACATTCCACTTGCCTAGTTTTCAACAGACCTCACAACCTCTGAGGATGCCTGCCATAGACGTGGGTGAAACTTCAGGAAACAATACTTCTGGAACATGGTTATACAGCCTGGAAAACTCACAGCAACCCAGTGATTCCGGCAGTGAAAGCCATCGACAATACACTAGAAATAGCTGTAGACTATGCCTTACCTCATTGCATTCATCCACAAGAATAAAGAAGAGATCAAATCGAGACATGATGGGGGCAGAGAGGTTTATGTTCTGTTTCAAAGACTTTGCTCTGTCGTAACGCCCACCGATCGGATTCGCTGCTGCCAAAATGGAGGTCCTAGCATTTAAAGTAGCCTAACAACAAGCGAGAGGAAATCGTTATATGAAGCAAAGGTACTTGAAAGAAAGACAACGTTCACTGGTCTCTGGACATTTATCTCATCAATCATATAAGCAGCTCTACAAAGACAACAGTGGAAAGCTAATAATGGAATTATACTCTTGTTTTGGTATAAATTTGAGAAGTCTATGGGGATAGGTTTTTTTTTAAAAAAAAGTATATATCATCATCTAAGCAGGAGCCCCTGGTGGCACAATGGGGGTTAAACGAATTTCGCACCAAAACATTGCAATGTATTGAAACAACTGTGGGTCTGGGCAGGAGGCAGACTGTGTTGGATAATACAGAACATTGGATGAGTGAAGGTTGGATAAGCGAGACTCTACTGTAGAAGGAAAGTGACTGACAAGAGCAGTGGGAGCAGATACAGCCAAAGTATATGTCAGAATTCACAGAAATCTTTTATTTATAATAAAATATATAATATAATATTTATAATAAAATATATAATAAAATAAATAAATGGACTTAGTTGGGAAACTACTCCAGGGTTCCTCAACCACCTTCATCTGTTTTTGTTTAGCTGTGGCATTGTTGCTTCAAACCCTAGTTCAGTGGTTCTCAACCTGTGGGTCCCCAGGTGTTTTGCGTATATTTATATCTATACTGTATATGAAAAAGATTTCTGTGAATTCTGACATATACTTTGGCTGTAAGGTAAAGGTAAAGGTAGTCCCCTGACATTAAGTCCAGTCATGTCTGACTCTGGGGTGTGGTGCTCATCTCCATTTCTAAGCCGAAGAGCCAGCGTTGTCCGTAGACACCTCCAAGGTCATGTGGCCAGCATGACTGCATGGAGCGCCGTTACCTTCCCGCCGGAGCGGTACCTATTGATCTACTCACATTTGCATGTTTTCGAACTGCTAGGTTGGCAGAAGCTAGGGCTGACAGCGGAAGCTCACGCCGCTCCCCGGGATCGAACCTGCGACCTTTCGATCAACAAGCTCAGCAGCTCAGTGCTTTAACCCACTGCGCCACCTATCAGTTCATATATATAAAACTTCATTAAGACAAAGTATAACTCCAGCCATATATATATATGGCTAGAGTTACACTTAAAAATGTACCTGTTCTGACTTACATACAAATTGAACTTAAGAACAAACCTACAGACTCTATCTTGTTCATAACTTGGATATTATTATATTATTATTATATTTATTTATACCTTACTTTATCTCCCTAAAGGGGACTCAAAGAGGCTTGACATAAAGGCATTAATATACAAGTAAATATATACAAAAATACGAACATTAAAACAGAATTAAACACAAGTAGAATGTAAAGAATTCAGTTAAAATGGAATATGCATTAATATATAGTACCATAATATTATTGTATATACCAGTGATGTCAAACCTTTTAAAGATCGGGTGCCCACACTGGAGTGTGTGTGTGTGTGTGTGTGGGGGGGGGGGGGGGGAGCGGGAAGCATGCCATAGATTCACAATCACTGGTATATACCATAGTGTAACAACTATACATTGAAGCAAATCTTCCATTTACCTTGACTCCTGCTTTTGTAATGGATATGGTCTGCTGCTCCATTGCTTCATGAATGGCAACTTGATCTCTCACTTCCATTTTGTCAAATTCATCAATGCAGCACACTCCCTAGAGAAGAAGCAGGATGCAAGATCCATCAGCTCCCAAAACGAAACCGGGGGGGGGGGGGGGGGGGGGGCGCTCAGGGGGGTCTTTTTCTTTGAAGTGTTAAAAGTGCCACCAATGAGATAACATACATTATCTGCCAACATCAGAGCTCCAGCTTCAATGACAAATTCATGGGACTCTTCATCCTTGACGACAGCTGCTGTTAAGCCAGCAGCGCTGGAGGCCTTTCCGCTGGTGTACACGGCTCGGGGGCTGAATTCCTCCACGTGCCTGGGGGATATCAGGCAAAAGGCTATTTAACAACTCACAACAGAATGTAGCACTGTGATGATTCTAAAGTTCTGCAACACCATACTGCCCAACACCCAAGTGAAGGCTTTCATATGGGGACAATTTCATCCTAGATTATCTGTTTTCCTCCACCACAGGCATCCCAGTGTTTCTTACTCTCTCTATTGTTGTGGAATTTGCATGACCGCACCTACTGTCTCTCCCTTAACCCTTTCCTATTCTTTTCTAAGGCACACAGAAAACAGGAATTGATTAGCAACTGAACATACTAGACAGGTTTGGGGAGAATTCATCATGATTAATAGAAGTTGTAGATACTAGGATGTATAGTTCACCTGCAATCTAAAAGCACTATGAGCTCCACCAACAATGGACCTGGAACTACCTTGGCACAAAGAACCCCCATGACAAAAAAAATACTGGAGGTCTTTATAGGAGTTGTAGTTCACCTACATCCAGAGTGCACTATGAATTCAAACAATGATGAATCTGGACCAAACTTGGCATGCATACCCGATATACCCAAATTTGAATACTGGTGAGTTTTGAGGGGAATAGGCCTGGCCATTTTGAAGTTGTAGGTACTGGGATTTATAGTTCACCTGCAATCACTCAGAACTCCACCAAAGATGGAATTGGACCAAACTCGGCACACAGAGCCCCCACGACCAGTACAAAATACTGGAGCTCTTTAGGGAAAATTCACCTTGATTCACCTACATCCAGAGACCAATGTGAACCCAAACACCAATGGATCTGGACCAAACTTGGCATACATACCTGATATGCTGAAATTTGATTACTGGAGGGGATTGGGGGTAAGGGGAACTGATCTTCCTTTCTGGGAGTTGTAGCTCACTCACAATCAGAGAAAGCGTGACCTACACCAATGTTGGACCTGGACCAAACCGGGCACACAGAACCCTCATGACTAACTCAACCTACTGGAGAGGTTTGAGAGAACTGACTCACCATAGTGGGAGTTGTACTTTATCCTAGTGAGAGAGAGCACACTGAATCCCACCAATGATGCATCTAGAGCAAACTTGCCCAACATAACAATCTTTAAGTATTGATGGGAGTTTTTTGGGGTTAACCTGGCATGATGTGAGTATGTAGTTCACCCACAACCTTAGGCATTTTGTACAATTAAAAATGGACTTTTTCAAATAACCCGGGCAATGTTGTGTACCAAGGTGGTATAAAATAAAATTAAACAAGACAAATCACTCTGTGACAGAAGGCAAGCACTATATGCAGAACATCCCAAGTTTAATGCCTTGTACCTCCAGCTAAGGAGTGAAAACTATCCTGTCTGAAATTGAGGAGATAATGTGATAGATACAAGAATAAGATGACCAATGATTTGATTCAAAAAAGGAAGCTTCCAAAACTTACTTAAGGAACTGACTCTTGGCAGTACTTGGATCGCCGACAACACAGACATTGATGTCGCCACGCAAGGAAGTTTCTTCTGCGGTTGTCTTAGGTACCCCACCAAACAGCATAAGTAGGACCCCTCGCTTAACTTCATCATTACCTGCATTTCAAATAATAAATTGTAGGTAGGTAAAAGAGATTTTAGGAAGGCTCAAATTCAAAGTGAACTCTAGTAGCTGATTTTTACCACCATGGTGTGATCAGCCTGCATTCTACCTATTTCACTGGTGGCTTCAAATCACGGGGTGGAGATATTTGGCCCTCTGGAATTTCCATTATTCTTTGTCACTTACATAGCTGCAACTGGACTGAAAGAAGATACAGTCCCACCATGTTTGGAGGGCCACAGGTGTCCTTTTAAGTGGAGTTTCAGCATTTGATGGCCTCTCCTTCTCTGTGGGGGTTTAATCAGAGGCTGGGTGGCTATGAGAGTGCTTTATATAGATGTTCCTGCGTGGCACAATGGGGTTGGACTGGAAGGTCCTTTGGGTATCTTCCAACTCTACAATTCCATGCCACATGGCCTTTTTGGGACCAGATCTTTGATATGCCAGTTTTCTGACTGAACACTGTTGACTTAGTGTATGTATCCCCATCATTTATTTATTTATTTATTACGACATTTATATGCCCCCTTCTTACCTCAAAGGGGACTCAGCGGCTTACAAGATATATATATATATATATATATGTATGTGTATATATATATATATATATATATATACACACACACACACACACTCTCTCTCATACAATATGGACGACGAAACTGGATCACGATTTTAGTCATGAGATGCATTGGATTGTTATTGTTGTGCCAATATTGTGTATTATGCTTTTATGGTTTTAAATTGTATATTGTTGACTGTTGTATTTTGTTGTAAACCGCGTTGAGTCGCCAGCTAGGCTGAGAAACGGCGGTATACAAGTAAAGTAAATAAATAAATAAATAAAATATATTATTAGCATAGTACAATATCAATATTAAATATTACTATATTGTACTATACCATTATATTGTAATATTATTAGTAATATTACATGTAATATAAATATATAATTATATCATATTAGTATTAGTATTATATTGCATTACATTATAATATTATAAATATTATATGTATATACAATATATTACATTACATTATTAGCATATAATAATATATTGGGATAGAGCCAAACTGCCCCTTCCATATTTACAAAGGCCTCTTTCTTTCATTGAAGTGACTGAAAGATATCAAAAAACTATATTGATCAACTACAGAACTGTCCAACCCTTGGGAGCAGGAGATTGCAGAAGGGACAAGCAGCAAGAATATCCTCCTTCTCCAGAGGGTTTTTTTTCCACAGGAACTTTGGATTCAACCCACCATCTCTAAAATATAATTCAGTTCAAAGATAACTACAGTTCGTAACAATTACTTTTGGAGTGCTGGTACTGAAGGGGATTGATTCTGAGGTCTACATGAACTAAGACACATTACCATTCAGGTTTATCACTTGCTATTACGGTCCAGAGGTTACTTGATAAGAAAGGGACAGAGAGATGACCTAGACAGATATGTACACAACATTACATGAAATAACTGAAAAATGAACCTCTCGTGGAACGTCAGGCATACACAAGTGATGTAGAGCAGAGTTTATTAAAAGTGTCCACTTGCGACCCCTTTTGGCCCCAGAAATGTTTACGTGTATATAGGGTATGTAAAAGACGTCTGAAAATCAAACATTTACTGATAACAAATCAACATTTGCAAGGGTTGGTAAACAGATTAGTTTTCCTTTTTGTGGAGCACAGCTGAAGCACCTTCTGCAGAGTTCACTGTAAACATGGCATAAACAGATTCATGCAAATGTCTAAAACAGACACTGGATGATGTTCAGAAAGCTTTTACTGTTGCCAAAGTTTTGGGACCACCACAGTGAGCTAAGAGGACCAAATTTGTGGTTGGGACCCACAGTTTTAGAAGCAGTAATACAGAGTGCATGAAATCATGTCTGATGAATAAAAAGGGTTGAAATCACGGGTGGTAGTTATGCAGCTTTTAAGTACTCTACAACTTTGATACTACCATCTTTCTCTCCTGCACTTTCTCTTATACACAGTCACTCATGAGCCTACATACACAATGCTAGAAACTTTAATTATATGTATCCCTTTTTCTCTCAAAAGGGGTGAAGCCTTTACTGAGACAAATGTGTGTTGGATGATTCAGTCTATCAGAGTTTTTACATAGACCTAACATAATATTAGCCACAGATATATAATGCTGTAACCAGGCCTTACCATGTATGGTAGGAAAGAGACTGGTGCAAAGGTTGTGATAGAGATTTTTATCCTGGCTCATTTCAAACACTTTTTCCCACTCCTTTACTGTCATCTGGTTTTTAATGCTTTCCGCAGTCTGCTCCTCATCTCGTAGCTCTTTGCCACCAAACTAAAACCAAAGAAAGTTACAAATATGTGAAAATACTGAATAGACTGGGCCCTTGCTGACACAATGAGTTAAACCACTGAGCTGCTGTACTTGCTAACCAAAAGGTTGACGGTCCGAATCTGGGGAGTGGGGTGAGCTGTTAGGCCCAGCAATTCGAAAATATGCAAATGTGAATATATCCCTGTATTTGCATATAAATACACAATGAGGGGTGAAGCAGTGGGTGAAACCGCTAAACTGTGGAACTTGCTGACCGAAAGATCGGTGGTTCGAATCCACAGGACAGGGTGAGCTCCCGCTGCTAGCCCCAGTTTCTGCCAACCTAGCAGTTTGAAAACATGCAAGTATGAGTAGATCACTAGGTATGGCTTCAGCAGGAAAGTAACAGCACTCCATGCAGTTATGCTGGTCACATGACCTTGGAGGCACCTACGGACAACACTGGCTCTTTGGCCTAGAAATGGAGATGAGCACTCCCCCCCCCCCCCCCCCCCCCAGAGTCAGACACGACTAGACTTAATATCAGGGTAAAACCTTTAGTTTTACTTACTTCATAGACTAGAAGATAGTTTCATTAAGGAAAGTCAATTTTGGCTTGATAAAGGAAAGTACAAAGCCTTAGGAAGAAAGGATTATTTTTGCTAACTGCAAGGAAACAAAATGAACTTGTAGCTCTAGATTGTAATCACTGGCATGAAAGGAGAAATTATATGCACAATTACAGCAACATGATAGGTTTGGTGAAAAGAGAGCAATTCATTGTACGTTTCAATATTGAAGGAAGTAGAGGCTAATTAAATTTCTTCAAAAATTTTTAAATCTATTTTCCTTAAAAAATCTTACCCGTGGGTTTGTTGGTGCAACGTAACAAGCTAGAAAGACCAGCTTATAGGATAACTCTCTAACGCCCAGCGCTCGAAGTCCTCTGATGCCTTCTGTTTCATAACCTTCTTTCCCAGCCACACGAGAACTAGTTTCTGCCCTCACACCTAGGAAACCAAGACCTAAGATCAGCACAAGGAACTCTTGGGAATAATCTCTCTTATACACATCCATAAAGAGAAACAACAGTCCTACAAAAGCAACATTTCAAAATGCAGGTAGGAATGGCACACTTGACTCTTAAATTTATTTTATTTATTTATATATCCATCAGCACTTGAGAACCCATCATCACAGAGAGCACACCTTATATTCTCAATTGCTTGTTCATTCCCCAAATGCATATACAAACATCAAACTTAGAGTTACAAACATCAGGGGGAGAGACAACAGGAAGTGAAAAGACTCTACCCCTCAGAAGGGAAATTTACTCCTGGAAGAGATATCATGGCGAATAGGTGTCTCTACCGAAGTTTTAGCACCAATTCTTGTTTCTACAACAATCCAATTTTTCCAAAATCAAATTGTCAAAGGGTCAGAAAGCTAGATGAAATCTTCTGAATAGGGGCACAGGCAGCAATACAAACGTCACAGGGGTGTCAATCCTTCCATATATATAAGGTTTTTATGATTCTCAACTTGCATCCCAAAGAGACAGAGCTCTAAACATAAATATAGTACACCTGTGTATTATACAAGGGATTCATTCCATTCCAGTAATATAATTTTCATGCAATCTGGAACCCCATTTTTCTAACTTGAAATGAACAGTCCTGAGCTTTTGGACAAAGCATACCATAGAATCACTCTGGGGTATCTAGAAATGCCTAGAGAAGTCTTTGTTGGATTTAAGTTGCATTTTTAAAATAATAATATTTTTTTTGAAAAAAGTAGTGTTCTTTCCAGGTCTCCAGTGCAATTTTATGATTAACTTCCAGCCAAATTCCTAATGGAAGTTGACAATGGAATAATAATACTATCTAAGAAAATCTGAAAAAAATGTTCCTGATTTGAAAATGTTATTTCCTGTTTAATTGTGTGGCACTTAATTTTAAACCAGTTGCTATACTCCAGGAACATTGTTTTTGTTGCTGCCACTAACTATGTTGAATTGGTTGAGACTCAATGAGATATTAACTGAAAAACCGTAGCAAAATGTACTGCTGGATGTTCCGCAAAACAAAGTTTTTAAAGTTTAATAAACTTTCCCCATGTTTTTATGATAGAACCAATTAGGAAATGACATTTATAACCCAGGAACAAAAATTGTGTTACATAGTGTGATAATAATAACAAACGGTACAGTAAAGCTAGAGGCTGAGAGAATACTTCTCTAGACATTTTTAAGGTCCTCCAGAGAAATTCTGTCATTCAAACCCCTTCACGTATAAATGAAACCATGTTCAATGGGATTACATAATAAGCTTTTTCACTGTACATAGATAAATGATAGGGAATGTCACTTAATCCAAGGGCCAAATGCAATTTTAGGAGTCACATTCTAGCAGCATGTAGAGGAAAAAGTATAGGATCAAAAACACCAGGAGAATTTCCAAACTGGTAGAATAGAGACATTTGGATTTGTCAGAGGGTGGTCTCTAACGCTGCAGTGCTCTGGAAGGACCCCACTGACCTGGGGTGGAGAGCTGAGCCACATCAGGCACCACAATGAGGGAACCGGTGAAGTCACACTTGTCCCCAGCCTGGGCTGATTCCACGGCTTCCGCACGCAAGATCACCTCAACACAACGAGGAATGCTCCCCCGAGGGAGTTCGGCCTGGGTTTCCTGAATACGAACCTGGTAAGAGAGGGAAGAAAGGGATACAGAACCTGAAAAGGGCAAAATTCAACCCAATAGTTCTGAGACCAAAACATATGGCACCTTGTCTAATATCGATCAAATACATAAAGCAAAAAGAAGCCAATACACAGGGGGCCATGTTGACCTTTGCAAGCATTTTAGCTTCTCCTAAAGAAAGGGCAAATCTCATGGGGAGCACTGTCAAAAAGAATATTGTTTCTGTCATGTTAGCAGGTACCTTTGTGGGGAAAAAGGAGAGAGACTGAGGCTGCAATAGAAAAGACAAAAAAAAAAACCAAAACACCAAAGGAAGCTCACTTCACAGTGAAAAGATCCCTCCAAAATGGCAACAGTTTCTGAACACCACTTATTTTCACTAATCTGTTGTGCAATATTTACACTGGACTTTGCAGAAAATGCTTCAGCTGTACTTCATTAAAAAAATCAACCTGTTTAGCATGCCTTACACATGCTGATTTATTATCAGTACATGTTTAATTTTGGTATTTTATATATCTATATTCAATGGGTCAGGTAAAGATTTCTTGTGTGGAAAAAAAATAATAGTGCTCTATCACTTGTGCTAAAAATAGCTCTTTGTTGGCAGTTTTCTTCTTTAAAAGTAGATAAATGTATGTTCTATATCTGTGATCTTATAAATACATGAATATATGATTTGTGTAAGGTACATTTAAAGATTGATTACATTTAAAGATTGATTAATTCCTACAGGTAAAACACCAGGTTGCCTCAACATCTCTCTGGGTAACTATTGATCCCACTGTCCTGTGAGTAATACTGTCTATGTTTACATGGCACACTGTGTGCACAGTCTTTCACATGGTGCTGTAAAAATAGATCAATTTAAACCATGTTCACCACAGAAAATTGCTCTTAATAGCAGAAAAACTCTCACTCTGTCTCAATCTAATTTACTTGAATTAAGCAAACAAAACATTTTCAAGTCTAAAGCAGACTGTTGTTATGGCAGTACGTTACCAAAGCTATCAACACGTATTTTATTTTTAAATGAATGTTTCGCCACTTGCAAAAAAAGAAAATCAAAACCACCAATCAGTAACTTTCATAGTTGAATGGGGATTTTAATTTGAATCTGGGTTTGTTAGATCAGGAAGCCTACAAGATAGTCTTTAGCGGTTTTTGCTGTTTAACATGATTCTAATTGTCTGTTTTTTTCTCAAAATGAGAAAACTCAGCTTGGTATTTGCACTGAACTGAAAACTGTTTTTCAACCCTGAATTCGAATCGTGATGTGCATGGCAAGCACAGAACATGGCTTCTATGGTGGTAAAATAAAATAGCAACCTGTAATTTGCTTCTTACAAAGAATAAGAGGAGACAAAGAGCGACATGTACCGAAGTCTTGGCATTCTTAAAAACTAGTTACTATCACACCAAACAAAGGCTTGCCATTATATCTACTCCATTGCTTCCTGAAAAGCCAACCCAGATGCTACATCACACTTCCACAATAGTAAGTCAACTTCAGAAAAACTAGGTGAAAATGAATTGTTATTCAATTACCTTTTGAAAGTCAACGAATCGTGACTTGTTGGTGTCTAGAAGGAATCGCTTCCTATTGGCACAGACGGGGTTTCTGCAGATGTTGGGCTGTGTGTACTTGAACTGTTGCTCCACATCTTTGATCACTGTTTGGCAATCCAGGCACAGGAAGGTCCCACTTACCAGCTCCGGGTGGACAGGGTGGGTGCGAACCACCTGCCCGCTAATACACATCAGTGAGCCAATGCGAGCCGATGTCATTTCTCGGATTCTGTTGAGAGAATAAAGCCATCTTGAATGTTTTCCTCCACAAGCCAGACACATATATCACATAGTGATTACAAGCTCCACTACAACCTATTGCTTCCTACAGACAGTTATGTTTGGCAAGTATAATTTTTCTTTAGCTATGAATGAGAAGGTATCTTCTGTGCTTACATTGGTGGATAATATTATTTGTAAGTGCATCTACAAAAAAAGAAAAGAAATAAATAATGCAGTATGACACCACTTGAACTGCCCTGACTCAGTGCTATAGAGTCCTGAGAGTTGTAGTTTTATATGATTTTTTTCTCTGCCAAAGATTGTCTCAGGAAACTACAACTCCCATGGTTCCATTGCATTGCACTGTGGCAGTTACAGTGGTGTCAAATTGTACTAATTTTACAGTGTAGATGCCCCTGATGACACCTACAAAATTTTGCTCTGTGATGGTTCCAATGTTCCAAAGAACATGAGTTGTTGACTTTCATTTATATTCTCACTCACATACACAGTAACGAGAAAACATTTATGAACCTTATATGGTCGTCACATATTTTCAGTTTAAAATGTTATATGATCTTAACCTAACCCTAAAATACTAGGCAAAGAATATATAAAGATAAAGGTAAAAGTTTCCCCTTGACGTTAAGTCTAGTCGAGTCCAAATCTGGGGGGTGGTACTCATCTCCATTTCTAAGCAGAAGAGCCAGCATTGTCCATAAAAAAAGAAATTATGCCCCCAAAGTTTCGTGAGGTGGCATCACTCCTTTTGAATTAACCATGCCACCATAAAAGAGGAGCTAATATACAGGAGGATACATAAGAGATAAGATGTACAAAAAACAAACAAAAAAACCCTCAGCACTCATGAAAATTAATAAACAAGAGAGAGGCTATACAAAAAAACCTCACACATAGCTAAAGCAATAGGACAATCTGCTCTGGTGCCCTATATGTTCAGAGGCCTTGAACTGTGATCCAGCATTCACAATGGATCTTCTTGCCAAGCTGAATACTTTTATCTTCCCAATAGAAACCACACTTCATGCTCACTATCTTCAGAGATGCTTACTTGTGCCTAGAAGGCAGGTCTTGAAAAGCCACATAGAAGTCCTTGTTGGGAGGGACATTTCCGTGGTCTCTGGCAAATGTCCTTACAGCTCGACATAAGTAAGGATAGACTCTGAAACGAAAGCAAGATTTTAGTGATACAAACTTTTCTGGCTTTAGACTTAAGAATTTCTTCAAAAGGCATCAAAGTGCATGGGAGTGTACCTTATTAGCAAAGTTTAAATGAGCAAGCCAACAAATGTATTTGACTTCAAAAGAACTGTGGTGGGACTGTGGCACAGCTGGCTGGGAGTCAGCTGCATTAAGATCACTACTGACCAAAAGGTCATGAGTCTGAAGCCAGCCCGAGTCGGAGTGAGCTTCCAACAAATTTTGTAGGTTGCTGTCAACCTTTGCAGCCTGAAATACAGTTGCATCTGTCAAGTAGGAAATTTAGGTACCGCTTATGCGGGAGGCTAATTTACGACTCCATGCAAAGCATGCAAAGAATGAGGAAGTACTTCATCAGTGTCACAAATGGACCCTGAAGCAACAGCTCCCGTGGTGGCCAGAATACCCTCATGAAAAAAGCTGGAATGTTATATAGCCTCTGTGTGTCTGTCTATATATGTTGTGTGTCTATGGCATTGAATGTTTGCCATGTATATCCGCCCAGAGTCCCCTGCGGGGTGAGAAGGGCAGAATATAAATACTGCAAGTAAATAACGAGATAAATAAATAAATAGTTTATATCTTATTTTTACATCATGTTTTTGGAACAAAATGTGCTGAAATCAAAGTTTTTTTGTTGTTTTTTTAAAATCCTGATTAGTTGACATTTCACTTATCAGAATAAAAAAAATCTCATAAAGTTGCTTTAAGGAAGCAAAAAATATTAAAAGGGATTTTTTTCATTGCCAAAATATGTCCTCTATAGGAAATGCTTTAGGTGATTCTGTTTTTTTTTTTTTTTTGCCACAGTCTCACTTGATACTTGTGGCCCTTCCATACAGCCATATATATATATCAAGCCAGAAAGTCCCACAATATCTGCTTTGAATTGGGTTATCTGAGTCTACACTGCCATATATTCCTGTTCAAAGCGGAAAATGTGTGATTTTATTCAGCTGTGTGGAAGGGGCCTCTGTCCTCCAGCATGACTCTATGGCAACATCCAACAGAAGTAGTTCATTTCAGTAGTGTTTGCTTTTTCCCATGAGAAGTCCAGTAACGTATCTCCCACAGATACAAACCTATTACTAACTTCAAGTTCCTTAACACCTTGGATAAAGTTAGTGATAACACAAAAAGCAGGTCAATAAAGAAGTTGGGACAGTCTCACCTGTAGAACTCCTCCTGGATGGTGGTCGCAAGCTGCTGATTAGCCTGCTCCAGGTCCTGAAAGCTTACAATTAATGTGTTTCTCTCTGGGCGGATCAACTCCTCGGCATCTCTCAAGTATTTAACTCCGCCATCACTGTCCTGGAACCTGAAAAAGGCAGTGTTTCAGGGAAGAGCTTTGCAAAAACATTTTCAAGATGTAATGCAAGTATAGAAGAAAAAACAACAAAGCATTAATGGGGGAAACTGATCCATTCAGACAACTGAGGCAGCTCTAATGCTTAATGAATGCTAGCAAACTAGCATAGACTAGGGGTGCCTCTACCCCAGGCCTGGGCAAACTTGGGCCTTCCAGGTGTTTTGGACTTCCACTCCCACCATTCCTAACAGCCTCAGGCCCCTTCCTTTCCCCCCTCAGCCGCTTAAGCGGCTGAGGGGGGAAAGGAAAGGGCCTGAGGCTGTTAGGAATGGTGGGAGTGGAAGTCCAAAACACCTGGAAGGCCCAAGTTGGCCCAAACCTGGGGTAGAGGCACTGGAGGACTGCAGCTCCCAGGATCCCCAAACCAGGGAGGGCCCACTCACTCCTCGAGGAAGTCCTGGAAGAGCTTCTGGCACTTCTCGGCCACCTCATCGCGGATCTGCTTGAGCGCCGCGTTGCCCGCCGCCGCACCAGCCTCTCCTGCAGCCGCCAAGTCCATCACGCCAATACCAGGAGAATGGAAGGGATTTCGCGCCACCAACCCGCGCCGCGCCCAATCAGAAGCCTCCGCGCCTGGTGCCCCGCCCCTTTCGAATGTTACGCCGGCAACTTTTTCGCGCCAAACCAGAGGAAACAGGAAGCGGAGAGAAGAGGGGTGGCTGTGGACGTTCTTCTTAAAGGGGCCTCCCCAAAGCCGGAGGACAAGAATTGGAGACGGTGGGGGAATGGTGCTGTCTTCACGGGCGCCTTTTACCTCTCCTCCAATTGATCTACATTGCTGCTTTCGAACTGCTAGCTTCTGGTTGACCAAAAAAGGCAGATTAAAACCCTTGACTTAATCCTCCTGGCCTGTTATGCCTCAAATGTGTAGCATTTTTATTTTATTTTATCTGAAGATGCTTGCCATAGATGCAGGCGAAACGTCAGGAGAGGATGCTTCTAGAACATGGCCACATAGCCCGAAAAACCTATAACAACCCATATTTATTTATTTACAGTAGGTAAAGGTTTCCCCTGACATGGAAGTCCAGTCGTGTCCAACTCTGGGGTGTGGTGCTCATCTCCATTTCTAAGCCGAAGAGCTAGCGTTGTCCATAGACACCTCCAAGGTCATGTGGCCAGCATGACTGCATGGAGCACTGTTACCTTCCTGCCAGAGTGGTATCTATTCATCTACTCACATTTGCATGTTTTCAAACTGCTAGGTTGGCAGGAGCTGGGGCTAATAGCGGAAGCTCACGCCGCTCCCGGGTTTGAACCTGTGACCTTTCAGTCAACAAGCTCAGCAGCTCAGCTCTTTAACCCACTGCGCCACCGGGGGCTCCTGCCCTTTTCACCCCGCAGGGACTCAGGGCGGATCGCAATGCACATATACATGGCAAACATTCAATGCCATAGACACACAACATATTTATTATTTGGTTTACTTCTACCCCGCCCTTCTGACCCCGAAGGGGTGACAGACGCACAGAGGCTATTTAACTTTCCAGCTCCATCAGGGTATGCTTCGAATTCCGGCTATCAGGGGAGTTGTCGCTTCACTGTCTACTTGTGACACCGATGGAGTACTTCCTTATTCATTTGCATGCTGCTGGAGATTTTTTATGGCATCGTAAATTAGTTAAACTACCCTCCCCGCATAAGCGGCACCTAAACTTCCTACTTGAAAGATGCAAATGTCTTTCAGTCTGCAAAGGTCAACAGCAAGCTAGACAAATGGTCAGGAGCTTACTTCTACCCGGGCTGGTCTTGACCTCATGACCAGTAGTGATTTTAATGTAGCTGACTCCCAACCAGCTGCGCCACAACCTGATCCATAAAGAGGGTTGTGCAAATTATGGAGTAGCTTCATTTTGCTTTCAGTAGGAACCTTTAAGTTGGACCATATTTTTGGCTGCAATCCCCATTTGGCTGAACAATATAAAATTATGACAACATCAGATCGCAGTGCAGATATTATCATTTCATATCTGGCTACAGGGAAATGCTTCTGTAGTTTTCCAATGTCAATGCTGCCAAAAAAAAAAAAAAAGCTTGCCAATTAAAGACAAGGAAAAATGTGGCCAGGTTGCCTTCCTCCATAAAAAGATCTTCATTGTTAATTATTTTTGTTAACTAAGATATAACAAAAATCTTTAACTATGATGGTCTTTTTTATGGGCGAGGGCAACCTGGCCCCCTTTTTCCTTATCTTTAATTTTCAAGATTTTTTTTGCAGCACTGACATTGGAAAACTACAGAAGCATTTCCCTGTAGCCAGGTGTGAAATGATATCACCACTGCAATCTGATGTTGTCATAACTGTATATTGTTTCACCAAATGGGGATTGCAGCCAATAATATGGTCCAACTTAAAGGTTCCTACTGAAAGGACCACCCTTCTTGAACCATTTGTACAGGCTGTCTATCACCTTTGCAAGAGTTGGTATAAGTAACAAAGATATTGCTTTGTAGAATTTGTCCCTTCTGTGTGACAAAGTAATAGACACAAGACAAGAATTTTGCGATAACATTATTTTGTTCTGCATCATGACTTTCCAAAAAGCCTTTCAGCATAAAAGTCAATGACTTTATTGGGATGAAGCATTCAGAAATAAAAAAAAGATTATTATCCAGCGATATTACCAGCTCTGTATGGGGAAAGGTAATTGAATTTGATTGATTCCAGTTGGATTAGCTGAACAAACCATTCTTCCTGGAAACTGAATTTAAGAGAAATAAATCTGTGGTAATCAGCTGCTTATAATCCACTTAGTAAACCTAAACACAACTAAGAACAAGAGTAATTCTATTTTTTTCTGGGATTATGTCAAGGTTTAGTATTCACAGCTGGTCTGTTGGCTAAGCTGATTTCTTAAGCACGTGGTTTTTCAGACCTTAATTTCTACACTTTTGTTTCCTTCCACCTTTATTTCAAGGTATAATAAAACTGTAACAGAGTTCTGTCACAAAATATTAAATAGCATTTGATCAGATAGCTCTTCCGAAGTCTCTACAATTTGCACACACCAGCTCTTGCCTCAGGATTTTTAATTAACAGCAGTGGCCACTGAAAATCAGAATGACATGGCTCTAAACATACAGCCACCTATTGTCACATTTTGTATCAAGGCCTCATGTCTCAGGAAATACCTACTATTTAGGACAGGCAATAAAAAGAATATGCATAATTTCTCTGTGAAATAAAATAGAGTGACAGCGTAGAGCAGTGGCTAGAGGTGGACTATGACTCTGGAGACCAGAATTTTAATTCTCATATCACAATAGGATGTGTGGATTGGGAAGCCAGTCTATTTTAGATGTTTAACTTATTATATATTAAATATAATTTTATACATCTCCTTCTCTCTCTCTCTCTCTCTGAATTAATGTGATTCCGTCACACCTTGCCAGCATTTACCACACAACTTGGCTAGTATATATTGGGGTCCAGAGTATATAGAGAGGGGTCTAAAAGCTAAACGATTAGGATGGGTGAAAGTAGCCAAAGAGCTGGACTTGTAGGGTCAGACTGTGGAGGTTGCTTGTTAGAGTAAAAATAATCTACTTTGTTGAACATAAATGAAATATGCTTTTGTTGTAAAAGATCCCAAGAATGGTTTTTTCCTAAAATATTAACAGATGGGCACGGAAATGGGGATTTTAATAGGAGAAAGAAAGGAGATCAAATGAGAGCAAAGTCAGCTCAGTCATTGTGTAAGTTATTCACTATATAATATCATATGTTCATACTAGCTAGGACAAGCTTCCTAGATAAATGAACATATAATGACATTTTAAAGAGTGGCATCAGTATGTAATGATGTTTTTCAAGGTACCAGGAGCTTGCTGCAAGGATATTAATCTGAAATATAACCGAAATCAACAAAGGATGGGCAGGAAAGTCCAAGTGGGGTAAATAAGGAAACCCACAGTAATACATGTCTAGGCCTAAATAAGTTAATAGCAGTTGTGTATAGGGTTGCATTTTTTTAAAAGAACCCATTGTTGTAGATCAGCCAGGGACTGATGATTTAGAGGGGATTGTTAGCTTTCTTGTGGCACAAAGTGATAGGCCCTCAAGTCTGGGAAATGATGGTTCTCTTTGTGAGGAAACTGGCTCGGAAAGTGCAGGGCCACAAAGCCAGTCAGGAGAGCCAGAAGTAGCATCAGTAGATAAGGAACTGAGTGAAGAGCTGAATGATAAGGAGGGTTTCCAGGAGAAACCACCTGTAGCTATGGGGATCAACAAAAGTTTTTGTTTACAAATCAGAGCCAAAAATAGATTGTGTCGTTCAGAGAGATTACATGGGAAAGTTGTAGAGAAAATTTACAGGGGATGTGACACTTTTATGGGTGTCTATTAAACAAGTTGTTTACCTTAAGGGCAGTTCAGGCAACACTGCGTTAGAGTGAGAAGCTAAGCCTGACTTCCCTGGTTCAAGTTAACTCTTGGTTTTGGATTTAATATATCCTGGAAGTTTTCTATGTTCCTGTTCATGTACTCCTGTGCAAGTTTTTACTAGCTATACCTTCTTGCTTGTGGACTTCACACTGTACCTGTGATTACTGGCTGTTCCTGGACTTTGTCACCTCTGGAACTGTATGAGACATTTGGATTATTGTTTGGTTATCACCTGTTGCTAAACCTTTTGGGATTATATATCTTCCTTTCTTATTCCTGCTTTTTATATGCTTTTATGTGTTTTACAATAAACTGTTTGCTTATATTCCTGGACTTTTGTGTGGCGCGGTGGTCATAGGTGTTTCCATGCCTGGAGTGCAACACACGTGTATTTCAAACTATTTTCATACTTTAGCTTTTTGAAGTTCTTCTGTGGGGCACATGAGCTCTTTTCTCCAAATTGACAAAATGAAAGCTTTAGGAAAATGTCAGGGATAGAATCATGTACTTGAGCATTCAAGCTTTGAGTTACAGCATATTGCTGTCTTCTTTTAATCTATCAGTTTATTTTATTTTTTCAGCATTTATAGAGCTATATAAATTTAAACTAATTTTGCCCACCTGCCCCATTACAAAGTAATAATAACAAAACTAATAATAAAATATTAAAATAGACTTCCCACTTCCCACACAATGAAAAAAAAAGTTACAATCCTGTCAATCTATCATTTTAGACACTTTCTTCATTCTACCTTATTTTTTCAATCTTCAAAACTCCCCTTTTTCTTTATGAATAATAGAAATGTTCCCACTCTTTTAAAAAGACATCAGCTGACTTCTCCTTAATTGAGCAAGATAACTTGTTCATTTCTGCTGGTTCTGTAATATGCGCTACTTCATGGTTTTTGTTCATTTGTTTGGAAGCCCCAGTAAAAATAATGTTGGATCTAATTGTAATCTGATTTTAAATATCTCTTGTTGCCAATTTTGTATCCATCTCCAATATTCTTTTGCTTTGTCCCACGCTCACTCACCATATACGATAGTTATATTGCTTTCTAATGAAGCCAACCAAGCAAAAAATATGATCACTTTAGTAATATATGGAACTATAGAAACCTAATTGAATTATTCTTAGTCACATTTATATCCCCCTCCTCTTTTGAGAAGGCCAAATAGCACAACTGAGGTATAATTTGATTTTACCTTCATCAGCCCTGCATCAGTAAGGCTGGTCACTCAAGTGATACAAAAAGCTGAATGACTGAGTCAAGATTACATTCATTATATCCTTCATAAGGTAAATCACTACTGCTGCAAACAACTTGTGGGTTTGCTAATTTAGATATAAGTAAACAGTTTGAATTTGAGGCATAGAAAAGGTACTAGATAAATGAGAATCTCTGCATGACCTACAGTGTTGAAAAATGAGACACACAGAATAGGTAGTTAAGAAGTTTTATTGCTACCTGCATTTCAGTTAATCCACATTTAATCAGTTAATCCACTATTTTCCAGTTGCTCCTCAAAATAATTACTCATTTCCAAATTTACTCATACCTGATCATCTCTTACATTTGAAACATGCTTTTCTGTCAAGTGTCTAAAAACAAATTTAACCTTACTCTGTAAAATATGAACTTTATTACAATTTAAATTTTTAGAAACTTGCTAACGTATAAGATGACAAATAGGAGTTTTAGTTTGACCAAGTGCATATTCTGAAAAAGATGCAACATTTTTAGATCATAGTTCAGTTATTTTAAAATGGTTAACTGTAAATATTAGTAATATGTGAATTAAACATTCACTATTCTGGCACTTCAGTAGATTAAATGTCCTCCCAGTGCATACTGCATTTAGGATAGGACTTAATGACGACAAGGAATAAACTTAAATGCAGGCCTTCAGTCCTTTCAAGGCGTTAGGCGTTTTGGGTCACGAGGGAACATGGATGTTTGCCGGACATTACTCAACCCAAGGTACAGCATGGTGACTCTTTCCAACCCTGTCAAAATGGAATACAATCTGATTAACTGGAGGACAAAGTATATACATTTGTGTATGCAGAAAAGGAGTTTCCCAAAGAATAATAAAATGCAGCTACGGCACTCAAACTTTGGCTTCTTTTTCATGTTTCAAATATGCACTATGAGTTACAAGGCATTGTCTGATTCCAATAAGAAATGAAGTCTACATAGCAGGGATTCTCAACCTGTGAGTCCTCAGGTGCCCTGGCCTACAACTCCAAGAAATCCCAGCTAGTTTACCATCTGTTAGGATTTCTGAGAGTTGGTCAAAACATCTGGGGACCCATAGGTTGAGAACCACTGCTATATAGGATACAAAAAAATGTCCCACATTCAAAAAAGTATGCATGTACACAGAATCATGTGCATTTCATCCAAAGCCAGTAAAAGGTAGAATAAATGTAAAATAAAACCAGCCAAAATAAAATAAATAAAATATGAACTTCCTGACCCCAATGGACATGCATGTCCTACCCGGGGGGGGGGGGGGGGGGGGAGGATCAGGACTGATGACAATATTCTGTTTTATTGCATCATGGTTTGAAAAAAAAATGACATGCAACATTTTTAATCTCCATATGTTACAGGGAAAAGTCATCCAACAGCAAAACCTATTTGTTTGATTTTTTTTGTTATTATTTATGAGGAAAAACCTTCTATGACTTAAAGTGGATTAAATATGAAGCTACTGTTTAAAATGTGGACACAACGTAAGTCCCTTTCAGCTCTAGCACTATGATTTAACTTGTTTGTATC
This sequence comes from Anolis sagrei, assembly GCF_037176765.1. Classification (NCBI taxonomy): domain Eukaryota; kingdom Metazoa; phylum Chordata; class Lepidosauria; order Squamata; family Anolidae; genus Anolis; species Anolis sagrei. The sequence goes on along the minus strand of NC_090021.1, from coordinate 213,782,869 downwards.
CTGGAGTTTGTACATTGGCCTTCTATAATAGAGGAGCTCTTAATGTGGAGAATTCTTAATGCCCTTAAAACTGTTCATTTCTGCACTCCACTGGATGCAGATTTGGAAATTAAAGTGGAATCCAAATAAAAGGGAAAAGGTCACATAATGAAGCCGTAGATTCTGCAATAAGACAGCACTAAATAATTGTCCCACTGGATTGTAAACAGGCCAACAGCAGTTAGTCAGGTTTTGATTAAATAAAAGTAGTAATCAAAACCTAAAGTGAAAGCTTCTGATCTTTCTTCTTTGCAGCCAAAGCACAAGAGAGAAAAAGAGGACGGATCCACTCTCTTTGGCTTACATTAATTGCATCACTTTGGGAAATAGGATGGCATATTAATAACAACAGATATCGGCACCACTGAAGGCAAATGGCAGTCAGAGCAGCTGGTTAGCTCATGGCCACTGGTGGGTAAAAGGAAACATCCCCAGATGCCTCTTTGTCCCTGTCAGGCAGGCACGACTAGTACAAAACCAAGTTTGGGGGGAAAGGAAGTGGCAGGGATCCAGAGGGTAGTATCCTCTCACCCAACATATCTGCTTTCCACTTCTTTCTTCTGATTAGCACTAAAGCACAAGGATGTACACACAACTCCCATGTCACCTCCACAGGCTGCCTGTTTGCTACTGGGCACAATTCAAAGTGTTGGCTTTGGCCTATAAAGCCCTAAATGGCCCTGGCCCAGTTTACCTGTCCGAATGTATCTGCTTTTACAAACCACCGCAAAGACTATGATCTTCTGGGGAGGCCCTGCTCTCAATCCCGCCACCATCATAGGTGCATTTGGCGAAGATGAGATAGGGCTTTCTCAGTGATTGCCCCTGGCTATAGAACTCCCTCCCTGGCGAGATTAGATCAGCTCCCTCCCTTCGGTCCTTGTGGAACCAAGCCTTTGGGACACTGCAATAAGGCAATAATACAAAACCCACTCCGCTGACTGGAGCCAGCATGGTGTTTTGAGATGGTTTCAAACAACTAATTTTGAAGTAGATAGAACTGATTTGTGTATATTTATAGTTATTTTATGTCCCGACATGGAATGCTTGCCGGATATATGTTGTGCTTCGCCCTGAGTCCCATTTGGGGTGAGAAGGATGGAATATAAATGTTTCAAATAAATAAATAAATGTAATTAGGAAACTCACATTCTGTTCACAGGTTCACATTAAATGACAGCTGCAAACCCAATTCTATAAGACCTTTATCTTACTCTTTCTTTCCATATCAGAACTTTTTTTCCCAGGCAGTCATCAGGACTGGAAAGGGATATTGTTCCTTCTACTTGTGGGAAGGGGGGCAAGCAATTCAGACCATTAAGGTATGGGTGCTCTGGGCTCCTGGGGGAAGGAGGGCACCCTCCAGCTATCCATGAGTGCTCTGTCCCATTCCTTCACCAGGGTCAGTCTAGCTCAGGCATGGGCAAACTTCAGTCTTCCAGGTGTTTTGGACTTCAACTCCCACAATTCCTAACAGCCTATGAGACCAAAACACCTGGAGGGCCAAAGCTTGCCCATGCCTGATCTAGCCGCTTCTTCATGGTATGTATCATCTCCCCAACTTCTTCCCCACTGGTAAAAAGAGCTTGAGAACTACTGGAGGAGAGGAGTAGGATGTTCAGCTGCTCAAATTGTAGAACCTTGGCCACCATGTCTCAAATTGCTTGTAACTAGGAGGAAGAGGCTGCCTCAAATGAGCACCATCACCTAAAATTATAGACTATATAGCATTATCGGACATAACAGGACGACCATATGCCCATTAGACAGACTATTGTTTTCTTTCTTTGTCATTAAATTCTCCAATACCGGGAAAAAGAAAAACAGAGATAACATTTCTCAATGTAAATCATTTCCAAATCCAGATTAATTCTCTAAATTCAGCTCAAATGCACAATCATCTAAACAGATCTCTTCCATCTAATATTAATAAAAGACTGGAAAAGAATAAAAAAGTGACATTACCTATGCCACCTCCAGCATGGGGAGGAGCCCCAAAGCGAAATGAATCAATATAAGCCTTGATTTTCTCCAGATCTGAAAAGAAAGTAATTCACTTTTATTCAATCCCAACTGTTATTAGCATCATAGGGCAAAAAACACCAATTTATAGTTAAAGAACCAATACTATTCAAAAGAAAGGCTGCTTTAAGGCTTCTTCTCATAAAACCTAAATGTTTTTAAAGCACAAATCCAAGGTTAGCAACCCATGTATTGTTAAACTTGTTGCCCCTTAAAGATGGATGGATAGGAGGCAGGAAGGATGGAAGCCAGTCAATTAGGATATAATCAGATGGCTTTTTCCCCTCAAAAGACACTACACAAATAATGCAAAGAAATCTAAAACTCTCTCAAAAGAGAAATCTCTCTTAAAGGCTACATAGAAAGATATTGTTCCAACGCAGGGGCAGGTAACATATACTGGGATTTCCAATCTCATTAGCCTTCACCATTGGCAATGTCTGGACATATCTGATGGAAATTTCAAGCCAGCAACCTCTGAGGACCATATTTTTTTCTTCCCTGCTATAGAGAAAAAACAATCCCTGTGTCCACATTTATTTTCTCTGAGATTTTACTAGTCTAGGAAAATCTATTTGGATCCCTCTTCTGCAATACCAGCTACAGCTACACACTCATCAAATGAGGAAATGATTGCCCTTAAGGTTTAGTGAAGTGGTTCTTAACCTGTGGGTCCCCAGATATTTTTGGCTTCCAACTCCCAGAAATCCTAACAGCTGGTAAACTGGCTGGGATTTCTGGGAGTTGTAGGCTAAAACACCTGGGGACCCACAGGTTGATAACCACTGGTCTAGTGGTATGCCGATCCACTTTTTGAACATCCCCTATATCCAAGCCAACATTAAGTATACTCATAGTGAGACTGGGAAGCTCTACAGAACAAGAACCTTGAAGAAGAAAATTCCTTAGGATAGTTTCCATAGAGCCATTGCCTATAGCTAAAATCCTGTTAAAATGATATTCTGCTGGACAATGAAAGAACAATTTGACAGATACTGCTTTTATTGGCTATTAAGCCCAATCAGCCAACGCATGTATTAGAATAGCACCCACACAACATTGCACATAAATAACCAAGTTCTCTATTTTGAGCTTTTCAGATCCCTTCCCCACCTGATCACATGCACTGAACTGGAAATCAATTTTTAAAAGCTGAATACACATCTTATCAGTAAGCAGCTATAATTGGGGTATTACCAATTCCATGATGCATGGCTCTTTCAGTCAGCAGCTGTGGGTCATGAACTCTCTGAGCACCAGACAAAATCTCTTCACCTCTCATGAACATATCGTAGGAGTTGGATGTTTTCTGAAAATAAAGAAAAGACACTACTTTAACAAATGGTAGTGAAATTGTCTTTAAAAATTGTGGTCTGTGAGTGCAAATGTAAAATCACACAGGTGGGGGGGGGAGCAAATGGGGCAGGGGCGGGAGTGAGTGGGATGGTGAGCGGCAGAGCAGGGACAGGCAAGTGGGGAGTGTGGTAGGTGAGCGGGATGGTGAGTCATGGTGTGTGTGCCAGGAGAGAGGGCACTGTGCCATAGGTTCACCATCACTGCCCTAAGCCTAACATATTATGCAGTTGTGTGTGTCAGACTCGTTGTTTCAAGTTATGGAGACCCTAAGCTAAACCAATCATTGGGTTTTCTTGGCTAAATTAGTTCAGATATTTGTCACTGCTTTCATCCGAGACTGAAAAAGTACAAGGTGCCCAAGGTCACCCAATGCATTTTCATGGCTGACTGAGGATTCAAGCCTTGGTCACCCAGAATCCTAGTCCAACATTCAATGGCTACTGCACTACATTGGTGAGTCCAATCCTGAATGATGTGGGCAGCAGAAATCAAGGTTCTGCACTGCTTTCAACAGCAATGAGGTCTGTTGTTGTTTTTAAGTAATCAGTGGAGAACTATATTGTATTGTTTCATTCTGAAGGACTATAAAAACACAAAGAGAGAGCTAAGATAAGCACAATAAACATTTTGATCCCTCTAATACATGATGTTTTGGCCTTCAATTCCCAGAAATCCTATCAGTTGGTAAACTGGCTGGGATTTCTGGAAGTTGTAGACCAAAACAATTGGGGACCCACAAGTTGAGAACCACTGCTCTAATTCATACAAATAAACATGGATTCCTTGCTGTGACAACTCCAGCACTACATGGTAGTTGTAATGGTGTTGTTATTATCTTGGAAATTAACATTTATTTATTTAATTCATTTTTAGCCTTCTTTCTTCCAACAATGGGATTCAAGGTGGCTAACGTGTGGGTGTGTAATTTTTATTGTTTTATAGTGTACACAAGAAACAAAGTAGACAACAGACCCCCCCCCCCCAAAAAAAAAGAAAAAAGAAAGAAAAAAGAAAAAAAAAAAGAAAGAAAAAAAGGTATATAAAAAAGCAGGCAAGTTTGCAAAATAGTATACAGTTAATATACAGTCAGTTAAATAGGTGAAAAATCAAATTTGACTGTACAGTTATTATACCTTAGCATTTCTTGTTCCTCTAACCCCACACCTGTGAACCCATGACCTCCAACACCCCTCAATATGGATCACATAACTAACCCACAACTACCCATATGCCTTTTTTCAACAAATCCCCTTTATGACAATCTTCAAATCTACCTTTGCCTTCTTTTCCAGATACCCAAGTGCCAGCCTCCATTTTTGTGAATTCTTCATTATTTCCTCCTCTGCTGTTATTTGTCAGTTTGGCTATTTGGATATAATCTACTAATTTATCTCTCCAATCTTTAGTAGTTAACTCTTTTTCTTCCTTCCACGTTTTGGCTATTATTAGTCTTGCAGCAACAAAGGAATATTGACAAATTTCTTCCTCTCCTGTGCCAATACACCTTCTAAATAGATTTCCGGGTTTTTCTTGACCTTTTTGTTAATCATATTGTTTGTTTTTTTCACCACTTTTTTCCAGAATTCTTGAACTATACCACAGGTCCACCATATGTGGAAAAAAGATCCCTTCACCTTCTTACATCTCCAGCAAGCCCCTCGTCCTCATAAAAACAATATAAATTAAAAATGATAACGAAGTATCTAAAGAAAGTATAAATATAGGTGTTATTACTTGTAATATGCTTCTTTCAGACCCTAGACCTGCTTTAGGGATTGCTCGTATAACTTTTAGCCTATAAATATGCTGTAAGATCACTGCTTGGAAACAGGGTTAACGTAAACAATTCAGAGTTTAAGGGAGTGATCCAAACCCCTTTAACACAAAATTAAAGATCAAAAACTTGCTACATGCTCATGGTGCAGTTGGAGTATATACCCCATACTGACAGTTGAAAATAAACTATTCAGCAATGGATTCATAAGATATTTCAAAGTAATGAGAAATACAGGACTTTACTTACAGGATTTTTTGGATCTGGCATCGTATAAAAAGGTCTTACAGCCAGTGGATATTTGTCAAGAATATAGAAGTCGGTGTCATACTGCAAACAATATTAATAAAATGAAACATTTTCTTTTAAATTTGAAAAGGAACTTGTGAAACATACATATAAGCATGGCAAGTTTCATGCTACTCTTCACTTTGGACAAAGAAAACTATTCAAGATACATAATTCCCAATTAAATCCAATATGCTTAAGTTAAATGTATGCCACATGAATCCTATAATAATATTCTTTTTAGTATACAACAGCGTATATAATGATATGCTAAAAATAGATACAAAATATTTGTGTGGCTAGTACTGCTTAATAAATTTGGTTAGAACATGTTAATGCTACATTACAGAGTTACCAAGATTAAAACACATTACCTTTTCTTTCACCAAACGACCCAAAAGCTTCTCACTTGGGGTACTGAAAACAGAGATACTCAGGGTCAGATTTGAGCAATGTCTGGCCCTCACTTTGCATGTCTGTGAAACTTTATGGAGCCTAAAACCTGATGGGCTACCTTTTGAACATTTACATTTTTATCGACTATATTTTGGCAAAGGCTTGCTAAATTTTGAAAGATTTGCTAGATATGCTTGCTGGGGAAGGGGCTTAAAGGTAGGTGTGCTTTGTTTTATTTTATTCACTCCTGGATGACACTCTTTCAACTTGGTATGTAGATATGCTACATCATGGAAGGAAATGCTGTACCATTTCCTTTTGAAGAGAGGCTTGTTCTTAAGATAACATATACTTATAGAGAGAAGAGAAGAATCTAAAAAGGAAGGAAAATGCTACCACTAATTTACCTGGAGTTGTGTCTTCATTATTTGAAAACTATATGCATGCATTAAAGAAATACAGGGTTAGTCAAAATGAATAGGCCATATATATATATATATATATATATATATATATATATATATATATGGCCTATTCATTTTGACTAACCCTGTATTTACTTCTAACTGACTAAGGGTTCATGTTGAATTCTGCTTGTTCCACTTCTTTTCTTCAACTTGCTCTATGTGCAATTTCAAATGGAAATACTCCATAGTTATAGGGGTTTTTTTTTTAAAGGTGGCTCTCCTTCCTGATTATTCCTATTGAAGCGCTATTCTGTGCATGTGAACAGTATATAGCAATTCATAAAACTAACAAATACTGCAAAAATAGAAGCTTGAGTAAGAATCCTGGTTAAGAGATGCAATACGATTATATCAGATCTAGTTACACCTAAATTGCTTATAGATGGTGCTAGCTCCTCCAAGTATGACTGCACCTGAGATCATCTTCATCTCCCATTTCTACTCCAGCTTCCCGAAGCATGGCAAGAGCTTCGGGGAACTCCAGTCTCAGAGTGGGCTCCAAGAATTTGAATGGTTCACATGGAAACTGCTTGTTCACAGTCTGGATTTCAGTTTGAAACCTGCATACAGAGAATAGGATTTTCAGCGAAGGAAGAGCACCAAAGAGAAAGACAGTACCATCCTTTGCCACTAGAGCTCACTCTGACATCATGCAACCGTCTACTTTTATTCCTCCTGCTGCAAAAGGAAGGATAACTCTGAGATAATGTGACTAATGTGTGACATTATATATGTGAAAAAATACTATACATTCTCCTGTAAGTAACTAAGCAGTTTAAACTTTACAACAGTTATGCAAAAATCCATACCATATTAAATACATTCCATTTGGATAAACACAAACTTAAAACAATTATGAAGAAATTGCACTTGCCAAGTAGGTTCTGTCTTTAAAAAGAGCCAATAGGAGGCTGATGGCACAGCAAGTGAACCAAAGTCATATCTTATTAATTTTTTAAGGCATATAATTTAAAATAAGAAGGAATTTGTTAGAGATTTCAGCCAGGAAAGTCCAACTTATGTGTCTGTCCAATCCTTTCTCATGTTAACACTTCCTTGCAACAGCAACAAAATATGTTCGTTAATTCTCCACTAAAGAGAGAAATTCATCTTTCTGCTTATTTTGAACATATCATTCAATTGATATTGGTGGATTACAATCAATTGGTCGATTACACCAATCTCTAGTGTTTAGTACAAAAAGAAGGATCTTTTCTCATTTTGTTCTTTTATAGAAGAGGATGTTTGCATCTCAATTAACTGTAGTGTCAAAAATCGCTCAGGTATGTCCATAAGATACAGACAGTTTACAGCTGAAGAAATGTTTTAAGATATATACAAAGATTAAAAAGAAGACTCATATTTACTCTATCTGTCCCAAATAGGTAATGCAAAATTTCTCTCATATTACTGCTTGTAGTCCATCCATACAGTGACTTGCTGCACTGTGACTGACACTAATGGTACAGAATTTCTCCCATCCAACAATATTGGAAGTATAAGACAGGCACTAACTATATCTTTGCCTGTCAATGCGTAAGCTGTACTGCCTACTACTTTTATAACATCTTCCTCCTTCATTTCTATAGCAGTATGAAGCACTTCATTTTACCTTTCTTGAAGACCTTTGAATATTTGCACCATGGTGTCTGCAATTTCGTCCACCACTTCATGATAATGGTAATTAAAGGCCATTTCAATATCCAGACCAACAAATTCTGTCAGATGTCTATGAGTGTTTGAGTCTTCTGCTCTAAATACTACATGAGAAAAAAACGTTTTATAAATTGCTCTATCATTATATATTTATCTATTAGTATTACTGAAGCCAGCCTCAGAGAGACTCTAAAAGCAAGCTGAAAAATAATAGTTCTTATTGGAAGCAGAACTCTACTGTCAGAGTTTTTCAACTATCAATATTGATGACCTGGTAATGCTCTGGTAGTAACTCTCACTTTTGCCTTTTCTTATCATTGCTAGTATAAACTGCATTTGAAAGCAATGCTGGATTTTAAACAACCATCTTCCATAACTTTTGGAAACAAGAGAACATAATTCACAATTCAGTTTCAATGCATATATTTTTAAAAAATCTAGAAAATCAAGTGTCTAAGATTCTTCTGCAACTGATTTATATAAGTAAATCCTTAAAAATTAGTCATTCAGTAGTTTCAAATGCTTTTAGTTTGTGGACTGTGCACTAAATAAGAAGTGGAATTATATCAGAGAGAGCATAACTCTTGTCATGAAGACCATCTGGCTAATACTAATTCCATAGATATCAAAAGCATGAACATTAGTAAGTAAAGGTTTCCCCTTGAGATTAAGTTTAGTCATGCCTAAACTGGGGGGTGATGCTCATCTCCATTTCTAAGCTAAAGAGCCGGTGTGGTCCGTAGACGCCTCCAAGTTCATGTGGCCGACATGACTGCATGGAGCACCATTACCTTCCTGCTGAAGCAGTACCTATTGATTTATTCACATTTGCATGTTTTTGAACTCCTGGGCCTAACAGTGGGAGCTCACTCAGCTCCCTGGATTTGAACCGTCCAACTTTCGGTCAGCAAGTTCAGTAGCTCAGAGGTTTAACCCATTGCACCACCGGGGGCTCAGTACATTAGTATATGTATATAAAAGAGAAATAATTAATTTGATCACTGGAAAACATGGGTGCTGAAGATCATATTTCTTTCAAGGAGCTGTCAGACCTTTTAGTATATTTTGCCAAACATTTAAGCCAATAAGGAGACTGGTGAAACCAAAAAAAATGGTGAAAATGCCTTAAACAGTTTGTGTATTCCACAACATCACTCCAGTTCTTAATTGAAGGGTTTTCCATTTTCAGCATAATTACCTGCTCACTGTCTTTTAGATTATGTTAGCAATTGTCTAGAGTCTTTGTATCAATTTATTCATATAATGAGAGGAAGGTACTGAGAGATCTAGGGTAGGAAGAAGTGGATGAAGGTGAACCTATTCTTCTGTTATAGAAGGAAGAGCATAATTTCCCAGTAACCTATATCTGGAGTGCTTCTATAGAAACATGGAGATAACATAAACACCTACACTACTAATACTGAACTTAGGTGATTTGGGAAAAAAACCCAGCACACAATAATATATCTGCACAGTGTTGTTTAAAATGCGCATTTTCTAGCAAATGTGTATTAAGAAACTGTAGTACAGTCAAGCTGGTAGGTTTGCTTTCGGTTCACTGAAAATGCAATCATCCAGCCAGTCATCACATTTCCAGCCAGAAATTGCTGTATGACACTTCGACAGCCACTAGAGAACACCATCACTCTGTTCATATTTCAGGGTCTTATTTCAGCTGAATATTACATTTGTTCCGCCTGCAAGCCTTGTCAAGCAGCCACATGGATTAGTAGACTTTGCATGAAACTTTTGTTTGATTTGCAGATTAGAAAGGAAAAGGCCTTGCAAGGCTTAACATGCTCATAGTCCTAACATTTAGTGCACGTCTGCTCCAGAGACAAGATGGCTGCATTTGTAATTAAGGTTGGGGGGGGGGGGGGGGAGAGAAAAAAGGAATGAATAACTTTCTTTACCTGGCCCAATGCAGAAAACCTTGTCAAAGTCAGCACAAATACACATCTGCTTATAGAGCTGTGGGGACTGTGCAAGGTAGGCATTGCTTTTGAAGTATGAAACAGTAAATACATTGGCACCACCTTCACTAGCAGCTGAAAAACAAAGAAAATGGTATATATAAGGAAGGGAAACCCAGTAGCATGTTTCTGAATTATCTGTCCAAGCAAAGTCATACAAAGCACAATAAAGAAGGTGTAAACAAAGCGCACCTTCTTTATTTTACTCTGATTCCTTGAAATTTAACACCCAACCATAATTCGCCTAATAATTTTTTAGACATGCTTAATTAACCTTTATGCCTCTTCTTCCATGGTGAAATTGTAATCCCCATCACTTTTAACTTATCTCACTCAGATCCATTGCATTTTGTCAATGGTCCATGTCTTCTACAGAAGCCTTTAATGGAGATATCTCCCAAACTCAAAGCTCCTCTTTTCTGTGGCACAGACCCAACTCTCCGGTACAAAAGGAATATGACACAAGACATTCAGGCTATTTGTTAAGCATGAAGATGATGCAATCCGTGTTTCAATAAAATTCTAATTATTTTGTCTCATATTGGGGTCCTTGGATTCACAAGGCACACAACTTGGCATGCTGTGGGCAACTTGGAACACTAATTGGACAAGATTTAACTGCTTTCATACAGCTTTATTTAAAAGATTGAAAACGGAAATACAAAACTAAATAACAACTTGGGTAGACTGAAAGTTTCTTCCTTTCAACAAAGAAAAGAAAATGCTAGTCCTCTGAATGAGCGACTCAGCTTTAAAAATGTTTCAATTTATAATCAATGACTTAAAATCAGTTAATGCTTCTAGCCTGAGTGATAAGTGCCCATCGAACAACTCAGAGACATTTACAGCCTCCAAAGTGTGAACTTATCTGAATCCAGTGTAAACAAGTACATACCAGAAATAATCTTTGGAGTTTGTATTTCCACAAACCCCTTTTTAATCAAAGTTTCTCGAAAAAGCTGGCAAATGCCAGATTGAAGACGAAAGACAGCTTGGCTAGTGCAGGTCTGTAAAGTGAAGATAATACATTAAAATTTATAACTTATTATCACATGCTTTGATAAGAACAATGAAAATCATTAACTATTTCTCAAGGACATTTTACTAGTCAAGGAGGCCCTATCTTTCAGACAGAGTTTGCAAATAACTTGAAACAACTTGCAGGTGAAAATCCGTATTGCACAGTACAGCAAAAGAGAGTGGCGGCTGATGATTTGTTATCACAAACAGGTACAGAGCCTAAGAATAATTGTGTTGTACAAAATAATGGAAAACCTCTCCTGCCCCCAAAATGTCAATGGTTCACAATAATCTGCGTTATAAACTATGCTGGAGGGGGTTGATGAGAGCAACAACAAAAACACTGAGGATCACACTTTCCTTACACTTGTAATATAAAACCCACAAGTAGCTGAATCTATTCCAAAGTGTTTATTTCACTCTTCCAGGATAGATACACAAATCATTTATAAGACATGTCAGATAAAAGCACCAACTAAACTGTATATGAAAATACAATGAAGGGACATTCAGTGTTGTCAGAATGGAAGCATATTTATGTTGTGACACCTACTCAGTGAACAAAAGTTTACTACATGCAGAACAATCTCAGTATCATCATCATCATCATCATGAACAAGGAGAGGAGGAAGTAGGTAATCCCCTGACAAACGTTTCTCCAGCATATTCTTCCAAAAGATAAATAAACTTGTTTTCAAAAATCACAGAGGTTGTTAATAAGATGGTTATCATATCTATGTGCTAAACAGATGTTAAAAACAGAGGTTTAAAATAAATGTTCTGCTGGGTAATTCATAGACAATGTCAAACTAACAACTGATGTTAGCTTTAATAATAAGCCATGCCAACTACAACTCCACTGAATCTGCAGGAGTTGCAGGTGTTTGTGGTTTTGTTCACTGAAAAGAAAGAAAAGAATGTGCGTCATAATATTCTGTTGACTCTTATTACTTTTTCAAGATATCTGAGACTTGTGGTTTTTCATATGAGATGCCACCAAGCCACATATGTGTACATAAACCAATGTGCGCATGAGAGGAGATAGAGAGATAAAACCCCACTTTGAAAATATATAGATCAGCTTCCATTCTTTAAAGCAAAGCTTGCTTCATTGGAAGCTTTTAGTAAACTAAAATGGGGCAGAGAGGGATCTGTTGTTTTTAACTAAGCATCTAAACCACAATCAGACTGGGTCCCTAAAGCTAACAGATCAGAGCAATCTGTCCTATTTTCAGCTGACTGGTGGAAATTAAGCTCTGACACAATTAAGGAAGTTAGAAACGTAATCACATTTGTAAACAAAACAATCCAAAGTACAGATGACAGTGATGTTAAGAACATGCCATTTTGATGTACTTAGACCTATGGCACATTATGCATCTTGCAGTAATTAAGAAAAGAGAAAGAGAATTTCATGGGACACCCACCGACAAGGTCATCCATAATACAAAACAAGAGAGTGAACATCATTGCTGTTGGAATCCACAGGATGGAGGAACTGGGCCATATTTTGCCCCAAGGGTGGGACTATTAGGAACAATATGACAGAAATGGATAAAAAGTTAGTCCTGTCATACAGTAAACTGTGCTCTACTACAGTCTCCTCTTAAGTTTTAATCTATTCAGGTCTGTAAAGTCATTTCCATTGGTGCAATCAGTGGCTTCTACCATAGGTGAAATAGCCATACTGATTGTTTGTCAACTGGGAAATTACTTCAGAACATAGTTTATGGAAATCATATTTTAAGCTCACTTCAAATCAATGTTTTCAATTTGGATTCAGTGGTTTATAAACCATAGCTTTCCAATTTAGGCAACATGATAAGCTACAGCCACAATCTGGTGTAATGTCTGAAACGCTGCTACTTTGGATGTGAGGCCTCCTATACAGATGTTTTCATTTAATTTTAAGGAAAATCTCTTTGAACTTGGACTTCATGAACAATGGATAACTTTAATGGCAGACTCTTGATTTTTTGAAGAAGTAATCTTTCTATGTAAGTTATACACAAACATGTGTACTGGGAATCAAACTGATTCATTTGAAGGCAGCAAATGAACTATCATTAGCTACAGAAGCTGAACTCAGTTGAGAATACATAGATGGAGAGAGGAAATTCAGATATAACTGAGCATTAACTCAGATTGCTATTAATAAAGTAACATTT